>NC_088915.1:23181515-23484545 GCF_963576675.1 Euphorbia lathyris
CAATGAGTATTTGGAAACTTCCGAGTCTTCAACATGTTTTTTTGTATAGTAATAATCTTTCAGGTGAATTACCTTTAGCCTTTGTTTGGGAGTTTGGAGGTTAATGGAGGTGAGAGTTTTAGAGTTGACACACCTCCAGAAATTGGAGAGCATCATGTTGTATAACAACCAGTTTGTTGGAGGCATACCTCAAAGTTTAGGAATTAACAGCAGCTTGGAGATAGTGGAATTGATGAATAACAAGTTTATTGGCCGAATTCCCTCAAATCTATGTTTTATGAAACGGTTAAGGGTTCTAGGGGGTACATACATACGTGAGGATTATGGTGCTAGGGGGTCGTAGGTAGCTAAGCTAATTGACCTTGCAAAAATAAAGGAGAGATCAGTAGTTGTTGACTGGACTAGAGCTGGCAATACTAATGGTCGGTTTAGGGCAATTGTTAAGGTTGCCCTTCAACTGGAACTGGAACTGGAACCGGAACCGAACATGTGAATGGAACTACCAGCAGGAGCCATATCAATATCACTTTGAGCCCCCACGTCTCTCACCTTATCTATAATCTGAGCCTCTTCCTGCGTTTCTATTGTATCGTCACTTCCAAGAATTGGGACGTCTTTAAACCAGCCATCAATAATAAATCACCACCAACTGGCTAACAACAGTAGAGGGTCAAAGGTTGGTTAGGTAACTTGTCCTACGCTCGAAAAAAAGACATGAACTTTCATGTATTTACAATAATTTAGGCACAAAGGGTGGGGAAGAAGAAACAACAAACTGCGATTAAAATACCATTAAAAATTCAAATTAGGCCCACTGAACAAGTAGAGAAATTTGATTGCATCTAATCCAATTCCAACCAAAAAGACTGCCCGTATTCAACAATTCACATTACTTAATTTCATTTTCATGGCGTGAATCTGAATCTATCCTTTTCAAAGGGAGGAGCAACTCATGTGGATATAGCTTGTGACCCTGAATTAGTGAAACTTGCCACCACTTTAACTTCTCTTCCGGTAATATGTTTATATTATTCACTTTGATTTGATTTAATTGTCTGCTCTGCTCTACTGTAAAATGTTATGCAAGCTTCTTTTGTTTGCAGGTCTGTGTTTCTTCATTGGATCCGGCAGCATTTCCAGCTGCTGTTGAAGCAGGAGCTATAATGGTTTGTTTGATTACATACTTCATTTCTCACCTATAACTTTGAGCTCTGCTTGGTTGAACCTAGTAGATTTGGAGTTACTGTCATTATATTTGTTTGCTGATTCTCAGGGTAAGCAAAACTCTAGGGGTGTATGAAGTTGAAATGGGCGAATTATGGAGAGTAGAATAAATAACCTACTGTTTAATTTTATACATTTCTATGCATTACATGATGTGGAGCTAGGGTTTTTGTCATCAATCTGGAATTTCCAGAATATAGTGATTATGCTAAGCCACAAAAGGGCATGCGGAGCTTAATTTATGCAACATATATTAGTCTAGCGAAACTATATCTTATGCTGAAGGCCTAAGTCTAGGATTGATGGAATCCCCAGACAACCACTACTAGGGCCATTCGTGACTTTTTAGAGGCCCGGGGCGAGATGATAATTTGGGCCCCCATATATACATTGTATTTTTTTTAGTTGTAGTCCAGATGATTTTTTTTAGTATTACAAGGGATAAGATACAAATTTAGTCATATAGTTATTAGGATAGAGCAATTAGCATTTATGCATAAAATAGTACAATTTTAAATCTAACGTTTATCAATTGGTACAGTTTCAAGCTTAATTGACGAAAATGAGGATCAAGCCTCTGATCGATTATTTTTTCACATTGAGCCATTGATCATTGATTTTGTTATGAATTTGGTTTTTATTTAATTTTTCCGTCGAGTTTAGTAGATGAGAAGATCAATTTGGCTAATCATTTCTGATGCAATACTAATCCTGATGCATCAGAAATGATTAGCCTAGTTGATTTTGATTTTGATTGTTTACTATGGCGCGTGGCGCACCAGGCGCAGGCCTTAGCGCGATGGCAGCCCCATGGCGAGGCGCAACTGCCATGGTGCGCGCCTGGTGCGCCATTTTGCGCCAAGAGGCAGTTGCCAAAGGCGCACCAAGGCGCGCCTTGGCAGTTATGGGCTGTTTTTTTGGATTTTTTGGCATTTATTTTTATATATCTGGAATGGAACACGTGTTCTATTAACAAAAAGTATTAAAAAGGAGAGATTATACGTTTTAACTAACTAGAAGATGAAGAGACTCTTTGAAGAGGAAGAGACAGTCATTTGAAGAGTGAGAAACAGAGTCATTTTATTTATGTTTAAGATATTTTCATGATTTAGTATTCATTGTATTTTTATGTTAGTTTTATAGTTTTATAATTTTTATTTTTGTAAGTGTGTCTTGTCTCGCTATGGCGCGCGCCATCGCCGTGCGCCATGCGCCAAGGCTCCAGGACCCCTTGCGCCTTAGTGCGCCATGCGCCTTTAATAACTATGGTTCCTTCCTAGAGTTCTTTTATGATATTGATAGTCGATATTGTAATATATATTAATGTCTCTTTTTACCTCTTCATATTTATAATGTGCTTCACTAGATTGCTGTGTATGATATTGGAGTTTTTAGCTTTGAAAATGCAATCCCACACTGGTTTATCATTAATTTGTTATATTGCTTGTTTAATCCTTCTTGCTATTTTGTGTATGCTAAAAAAAAGTAGATTGTGGATTTGGTCCTTACTTTTTGTTTTCATATTTATATTGTAACCGTTTTGTCGTTGTTCTGCTTCATGGGATTTTTCTACTCTCCGTGTATAAATCATTTTATAAGTGGCACTGGCAGAAACTATAATAAAATTTAGAATTTAAAATAAACGTGGAAAGTGATCGGGGAATGGGGATCCCTGAGGTAAGGGGAGGAGTATTTCCCCATTCCTTGTTTGGGGGCCAGAGAGGGGGAATGTTGACAACCCTATGTTGAACAGAAAAGTAGTGTGAGTTTTCGGGTTTATTAAGTGTAACTAATTATCACTTTCTGTTGGTTATTAAAAAAAATATGTGAAATGTGAGCAATCTCAAATTATATTTCTAGGTATTAGGTCTTATGAAAACTAATTACAACTTGCAAGTATTTCTAGGTAGAGACCTTTTGATGACTCATAGCATCTAGAAATGAGATTTGAGTCTGCTTGTTGATTATTATCCTGCACATGAGCCAGTTAGCTTTGGTAGTCCTCATGTTAGTCTCTTTCGTGCACTAGGTGCAGGTCCTTGATTCCTGAAAAGTATTTAATCCTCCAGTGTCGCTCATGCATCAACACATATTTTGTTTGCAAATTGCAATGATTGAAAACAACTCAGCCTTTTCGCAAGATTTCATGCTTCTATTAGAAAAGCATCCTTTTTGTTAGTACAATTTGCTAAATGCTAATTGTACGGGTTGTACTACATTTCTTTCCCTCCAAACTCTCAAGCCACAAAGCTCCATGACCCCCTTGCGCGTTAATGAGCCATGCACCTTTGCTAAATGTTAATTTTGAGCCAACACGTCATTGGATTGTCTCTAATCTATGTTCTGAAGTCTTCTTTTCTCTCACTTTTTCCTGTTTATATGATGCATGAGATGTGCAAGGGCCGTAATTATGCAACTCTTGTGATGACGAATTTGATGATGCATGAATTTAATTGATAATAATTTTTCTCCCTATGGTGTAAGCATTGACGCAATGATGCTGGCACTGTTGGCAATGATGCTGACACTGTTGTCAATGAGCTCGAGGTTCAACATTACGCTTTAAAAAATTTGGTCTTAACAGGCAAGGCTCAATAGGAGGAAATTCGTGATGGTGCTAATTTGACTATTTTTTTTTATGGTTAACTTCTTCAGAATGTAGAGGAACTTATGATGAATTTGATCACAACTTTGTTAGCTGATTCTGTATCTCCTTCAAATAACGTATCGAATGAGCCAAGCAATGAGGTAAATATATAATATAACTTATACATTATTATAATATAATTTCATAATGAGAATTTGCAATTGACATGAGTTATACGTCAATTCTTGTACAGGATGATAATGGGGAAGATAACGAGTGATAGCAATGAAAGATTGTCGTTCTTAGAATTTGAAAACTATGTATTGGACATATATTATGATATTCTATCTTATTTTGTAACAGATCGTGTATGTATGTTTTGAATCATTGTTTAGAAGTATATTTATTATATTTCAGATTACACTTTCAGAAATTAGTCAAAATTTGCATTTATTACAAGCTTAAATTATTCAAAAGAATGCAACAAAAAAGATGCAGATTGCAATTGTTGCAAAATTCAATTATAAATGTTGCAAAAAGCTACCAAATATGTTGCAGGATCCAGTCAAAATTGTTGCAAAAGCTAATAAATATGTTGCAGAATCCAATTAGAATTGTTGCAATTTTCACCAATTATGTTGCAAATTCGAACTAAAATTGTGGCAGAATCATAAAATTTGTTGCATGAGAAGCAATATTCGTGTTGCAAAAACTATTAAAATTGTTGCAAAAACTAAATAAATTAGTTGCATTTGATTTAATGCAACAATAATAGCATGTTGCATTATTTTGAAAATTTGTTGCTTCACTCAAAAATTTGTTGCAACTAATTAAAAAATATCCAACAATTGTTAATTGTTGCTATTCTTTACGAATTGTTGCATTAGCAAATAATGCTACAGGAGCAACCGCAACAATTGGAATTTTGTTGCGTTAGGCCTATTTTTGGCCTACTGCAACTCAAAAAGGGGTCTAAGCCAACAATTTCACTTGGTTGCATTAGGGGTTTTATGGTGTAGTGCCAACTCTGATTTCTGAAATGAATCACTTATTTATAGTTGGTGAAGGGTTGTAATTGAAGGGTCGTGCCCGTTGGTGAAGGGTCGCTTTTATCCAAACGAACAGACGCGTTTTTTGGATTTCTGACATGTGAAAGCTGTGCAGAATTCTTCGCTGTCTCAACTGAGATTCTGAGAATGTCAACCGAGATAGGGGGCAATGGAGAAAGCTGAAAAACTTCAATCTTTGGTGTTTGAGATTAGCGTGTCGCGACTGAGATTCTGAGAATCTCAATCGCGACAGGGACGTTCTCCCCCGTCTATCGGTTGCTTCTCGTCTCCTTGAATCGGTCTTCTGATTAACACGTACTTTTAACACGTAACTTAGGTTTTTCCCTCGTTTTTGCTCCGTTTTAGCTCCTATTCGGATTTAACCAAATAATTAAGTACATTGCATCAAAGAAGTATATAAAGACGTAAAAGTACTCTAAAACTCCCACACTTAAGCTTTTGCTAGTCCCGAGCAAAATTTCACTGAATTTATTCTTTAATCAATCTCTTTATAAATAGAACATATATCCATATATTCCTCTTTAAATTAGTTAAACCGAAAGAAAAATTTTCATGGTAAATTTATACGCAAAGTATCAAACTAGCTAGTGTAAAAGAGATATATCATTCGTCTTGTATCTCAATTTTTATATTGAAGTATTCGGGACGGTGTAAGCACACATGTTTCTGAATCTTTCGTCTCAAGGCATTTCAAAGCACAAAATTTCCTTTCCTAAACCTAAAGTATTACAAATATAAATTTATTAAGGACTTAGGTTTAATATATTTACTTAGTCACGCCCGTGATAAGGGTGGTCTCGTCCGTGACTTTATATGAATTAATTTGCTTTTGTGTTCGTTTCAGAGGTACCGACCATGTCATGGGTGGACGCAATCGTTACTTAAAACTTTAAACACGTTTAATTTTGCTTTAATTTCTAACTTTCCTTTCATACCTCGACCGTGATAGGGGTGGTCGCAATCGTGGCCAAAAGTACCGTTTGTTTACTTTTTCTTCCCTTTCATACCTCGATTGTGATAAGGTTGGTATCAATCGTGGCCAAAAGTTAAGAATACGACTACTTAATTTAATTAACACGAGTTATAAAAATGAAAAATTAAAAATGGGAAAGAAAAATAACACATTCATCCTATATTGACTTGAAATTCAACATGTATTATGGCTAAAGTTTCCTTAAAAACTTCAATTAGTTTTTTAATGTAAGACGAAAATCATACCGAGCTAAAAAGCTAAAGTTGTTAGTTCGATTTATGCCTATAAACCTAATTGAAAATTGAAAATAAGATTCATATTTATCATGAACTCATGATATAAAATAGAGATTTGAAACTAAAGAAATTTTACTTATATACATTTACTCGAGACGTTTTGATAAAAAGCGTTTCAGAGATTTGTAAAATAATTTGTAAAAATATTGCCCGTATAGAAATATTATTTCTAACAATAATGATAACCTTAAAATATGTTAAACATTATTTTGAAAGTTGAATTGTTTGAAACATATGAAATATATACTTTTTTTTGAAAAATTGTCATTATTTTTGAAAAATGTTGCACTTTTTATAAAAATGTTGCATTTCTTGTTTTGAAAATGTTGCATTATATATTTTACTTAAGCATTAATAACAACATGCATTTATACTTAAATAAATAGCATTCATTCTCATTCGTTGCATGCATTCGTACTTAAAATTAAAACGAATATGAAATATCTCCTCCCACACTTAATTTGGACCATGTCCTCATTGGTGCAAAAAGCGATAAAACAGGGTACGATAACATTCAAACATAATAATAAAGATAATTGTACCAAACATAAGTAGAAATATTGTACCAAACTTAACAAAACATAATAACGAAAATGAGGTAAAGATAGAAAGGATAAAACCTATTAAGGCGAACTCGGTGGGGAAGGCGTAGTCTCAACTCCTTGGCGTCGGAAGTAAGATAACAACCGGCGACGAGTAGACTTGTGCTCACGTCTCAAAGTAGTGATATTGGCATCTACCGTGTTTATCCTCGAACTCATTTGGGTATTGTTGGCAACGACTTCATCTAACCGCAAATGCATTTGACGGTTATTCTCGTTCATTTGTGTCAACACACGTTGCCATCCAACTTGTTCTAGGTTCCTCATTTGCTTGCTCTTGGGCATTAGCATGAACATTCTCCTCCTCCTCCTCTTCATCAAATTCCTCATCTCGTCCTCATCATCCTCTTGGGCACCTAATCCTTGTGAACTTGAAGTGTCACCACACAAAGTAGCAAAAACACGTCTTGTACGATCCTCATAGGATATAAATGCGGGTGGTCCCAATTTTTTCAACAAATTGGCTCTTTGAAGTGCCGTGATATCCAAGGAAGGCAAACCAACATGAGGCAAATTTTGATAATCTGCTAATTCACCCCGAGCACCCAAAACAATGCCGGTAATTAAATTACCCATTGGCACTTGCTTATTACGTGAAGCGGAAGCTCGGACCAAATTAGTAAATATCATTCCAATACTATCAATGGTCAAATTCTTAAAAATACAATCCAACACAAACAAGTCACGGATTTGCACCTTTGAACTTTCAACCCGACCAAATAAAGAAAAGGATAAAAATTAGTGAAAGAAAAAGATACAATTATCCTTAATTAATTTACTAGAAGTGTTCTTCGGATGAAAAACATCTAGGCCGGTTAAAGATTGCCAAACCGTGTGTGCATCAAAAGTCTTTGGTTTTGAATAAAAATTTCGAGTAGGAAAACCAAACCATGCTCCCATCGCTGCATACCTGGCCTCAAAACGAATACCATTATTTCGAAAAGAAATAATACCTCGGTTCTTATCATAAGTTAGAGTGACCAAAAACTCCACAATATGCGATTTACTACTAGGAAAACGCATACTAGCAAATTTTGTCCAACCAAGAACGGATAAAAATTCATCAATATGTTCGGTAAAAGAAAATACGTTTACCGTGTCAGTATCGATAAAAGGCATGTCGACGAACTCTATTTGGGTATGTGAAAAGTGGCTAAATTTACGTCCTTCTGCCTCCGTCGCAATATCGAACGGTGCTCCATATTGAACTCGTAATCTATTGACTTCAGTGGCTTTGGTTTTGTTAGTAACTCTTTTTTCTCTAGGATTTTTTGTGTGATTTTGGTGAAAGAGATGAAGAGATTTGAAAGAGATGAATGGTAGAGTAAAGATAATGGTGGTGGTTTAGGGAAGAAGAAGATGAATAGGCTAAAGATATATTGGGAAGGTGAGTGAATCTTGGTTTTGGGAAGAGTAAAAGTTGATTGATTGGTGTAAAAATAGAGGTGATGTATATAGGTGTAAGTTATAGGTATTAAATAGGATATACTAATAGGTATGTAATTAGAGTAGAAATAGGAATTAACCTAAAAAACTGCCCCAATCCCGTCATACACTTCGTGTGTCGCGATTGAGATTTTCAAAATCTCAGTCGCGATAGCAAGCTTTCCAGGGGGGTTAAATCTTTTGAAAATTTGTTCCTTTGCTGTCTCAACCGAGATTTCAGAATCTCAACTGAGATTCCGGAATTTCTGGCTAAAAACTGGATATTGTTGACAATATCAACATGATTAATTCAATTCCTCTTGTAATTAAGTAACATTAATGCTAAGTTTAATTCCTGAAACTAAAACAAACAAAACTGGAACATTAAATTGAAGGAAAACCAAAGGTTTTTCCTTAATTAAAAGAAATTAATGAAAGAATTAATGCACTTTATTAATCATAATGACCTATTAATTACTTACCAACCATATGTACACAAAAATAGAAATAAATCTATATACATGAACATCAAACATAGGTACATTATATATATTTAAAATCAATCAAACACCATAAATGAAATTTAAATGGTATCTCGGTGAATTGGAATACGTCTTATTATGGCCCTTTCTAATTGCTTATGAACAAAAACTTCTCTTTCTTTTAGAGAAAGAAACTATGGACCGACACGAAAAACTCGTTTTACGATTCCCTCACTTCCCAAGAACTCGTAATCAAGTATGGGAAAAGGCTCTTTATTAGTCCAAGGAACAGAAACTGATCCTTTGGTACCTAGAATTATCCCACATATGATTCCCAAACCCTATGTTCTGATTCGTCGAACGTGAAGCGACAACGAATCCCTCCATTAAAATCTTTGAGGAATTAACTGTGTGGCCTTGGAAAATATCTCCTAAAACATACAAATCTGTATTTTGGACGACACTACTTCTGACTCGACTAAACAAACTATGACAGAGAAATTTGTGAAGATACAACAAGGAGTTAGAATTTATTGATTTCTTATAAGCAAGACTTGGATTGAATCTCCAAAATCCCGTCAACATTCTCCATATATCTGTAGAAGTCATATCTTTGCCAGGATGGTGCGGAGTGGTGTCCCGTGGTGGAAAACCAAACCAAGCATGAAGTTCAGGATATCCAAAAGTGAATATCTTACCCTCACAATAAAAACTGAGACGTACACGCCTCTTATTGACGAAACGAACAGTAGACAGAAACTCTTGTATCCAATTTCCAATAATATATAGGAAACATCATTGATGCAAACTTGATCCATCTTAAGTTTGTCAGATAGCGATTCATATCATCGTTGATCCCGAGTTCTTCATTCAGGAACTCGTCCATATACAGCATTCCACAAAACTGTGCATATCTAAACCTCAAATATCATCTTCCCTTATCTTCATTGTAGATGGGAAACCATGCTCCATAGCGTGAAGAGATATCAACACGCTTGCTACGAGCAGAAGTATTTTTCCTAGCATTTTTCAGAGAGGTAGTCATGTTTGAGAATTAAAGTGTCGGTAACCTTTAGAAATGAAGAAAGAAATTCAGAATTCTGAAAGAGATGAAGTGAAATAAAGGAATTCTGAATCGACTGGAATTTATAGGTTACTTAAGTGAAAAGTTGTGTCTATTGCAAAAAGGTGTCAAACTGATACCCTTTGGATAAAACTTACTGAAAATTTTAAATGAGATTTCTGTAATCTCTTACAGTTATTTCAAAATGTTAAAATACTGAAAATCTCAACTGAGATTTCTGGAATCTCTACTGAGAATTTCCAAATTTTGAAACATGGAGAATCTCAACTGAGATTTCTAGATATATATTTTTCTCAAAAACACTTAATACTTTATGAAAATTTTCAAAACATGACTAGATTAGAATTTAATTTTACAAAACCTTATTTGTACACAAATTCAAAAATAAAAATAAAAATAAAAATAAAAACAAAAATAAATTAACCTAAAACAAATAATAAAAAAAATAGATTAATTAAAAAGAAAGAAAAATAAAAATTATTAACAAATAATAATAAAAACTTAAAAATGAAGAATACGAAAACTAAATAAATTAATTTTCATAGAATTCGTCCACGAATTCAATTGCTTGAATTGGAGCGCCTTCGTAATAAATTTTACATCGATTACCGTTAACCTTAAATCGATCGCCTTTGGAATTTTCTAGCTCTAAAGCTCCATAATCAAATGTTTTAACAACCACAAACGGTCCATTCCATCTAGACTTGAGCTTACCTGGAAATAACTTTAATCTGGAATTAAAAAGTAAAACTTTATCTCCAACATTAAAGCTTTTAACTTTAATTCTGGCATCATGCCATTTTTAACTTTTTTCTTATAAACCCTTGCATTTTTGTAGGATAAATAGCGTAATTCATCCAACTCGTTTAAGTCGAACAAACGCTTTTTCCCTGCGCTTTGCAAATCATAATTAAGGGTTTTTATAGCCCAATATGCTTTATGTTCTAAATCTACTGGTAAATGACAAGCTTTACCATAGACTAGTCTATAAGGTGTCATTCCTATAGGTGTTTTAAATGCAGTACGGTATGCCCATAACGCATCGTTAAGTTTATGTGCGCAGTCTCTTCTAGAAGACGAAACTGTTTTCTCAAGTATCCATTTGAGTTCTCTATTTGATATTTCCGCTTGACCATTCGTTTGAGGATGGTATGGCATAGATACACGGTGGTGTACTCCATATTTTCTCATAAGTGACTCAAAGCTTCTATTTATGAAATGAGTACCTCCATCGCTTACCATAACTCTAGGGACACCAAATCGGCAAAATATTTCATTTAAAAACTTAACAACTACCTTAGAATCATTTGTCGGGGTTGCAATTGCTTCAACCCACTTTGAAACATAATCTACGGCTACTAATATATAATTTTTGCCAAAAGAAGAAGGAAAATGACCCATGAAATCGATTCCCCACACGTCGAAGCTTTCAACTTTCAACATGTTTGTGAGAGGCATCTCATCTTTCCTTCCTAAATTCCCGGTTCTTTGACATTTATCACAACGGATAATAAATGAACAAACGTCTTTAAACAGAGTAGGCCAAAAGAATCCACATTCTAATATTCTAGCTACTGTTTTGCTTACGCTGTTATGACCTCCATAAGCGCTTGCATGACATTCCAACATTATAGAGTCATATTCAAACTCACTAACACATCTTCTAAGCATTCCATCGCCGCATGTTTTGAAAAAAAATGGATCTTCCCAAAAATATCTCTTAACTTCCAAAAAGAATTTCTTCTTTTGCTGAGAATTTAATCCATCTGGTACAACATGAGCAGCTAAGTAATTGGCTATATTTGCATACCATGGTGCTATGACACTTTTTACTTGCATGAGATATTCATCGGGGAAATCATCTCGAATGCCTAATGTTTCACCGATGGGACCGTTTTCATCTTCAAGTCTTGATAGATGGTCGACGATAAGGTTTTCAATTCCCTTTTTATCTTTAATCTCTATCTCAAATTCTTGTAATAACAAGACTCATCTAATAAGACGCAGTTTTGCATCTTTCTTAGCAAATAAATATCTTAAAGCTGCATGATCGGTATAAATGGTGACTTTAGATCCTAACAGGTATGACCTAAACTTATCACATGCAAACACTACCGCTAACATTTCTTTTTCAGTTGTCGTGTAATTTAACTGTGCATCGGATAATGTGTGACTCGCATAATATATAACATGAAGTTTCTTATCCTTCCTTTGACCTAATACACATCCTACAGCCAAGTCACTTGCATCGCACATAATTTCGAAAGGTAAAGTCCAATCGGGTTTCGATATTATAGGTGTACTGACTAAAGCTGTTTTCAATGTATTGAAAGCTTGTAAACAATCCTCATTAAAATCAAAAGTTGAATCTTTCATAAGCAAATTAGTAAGTGGTTTGGAAATTACAGAAAAGTTCTTTATAAATCTCATGTAAAAACCTGCATGACCTAAAAATGACCTTACTCCCTTAACAGTAGTCGGTGGGGGTAATTTTTCTATAACTGAAGTCTTTGCTCTATCCACTTCTAAACCTTTTTCAGATATCTTATGACCTAAAACAATTCCTTCGTCTACCATGAAGTGACATTTTTCCCAATTTAATACTAAATTCGTTTCTTCACATCTAGACAATACTTTATCTAAGTTCTGTAAACATGCATCGAAAGAATCTCCATAAACTGAAAAATCATCCATGAAAACTTCCATGATATCTTCAATGAAATCATTAAATATTGCTATCATACAACGTTGAAATGTTGCTGGTGCATTACATAGACCAAAGGGCATTCTCCTATATGCAAATGTTCCATAAGGACATGTGAAGGTTGTTTTGTCTTGGTCATCCGGGTAAATGTAAATTTGAAAGAATCCGGAATAACCGTCTAGGAAATAATAAAATGCATGATCGGCTATCCTTTCGATTATTTGATCAATGAAAGGTAGAGGAAAATGATCTTTCCTAGTTGCTTTGTTCAGGTTCCTATAGTCTATACAAACCCTCCAACCGGTGGTGGTTCGCGTAGGTATTAATTCACCTTCGTCATTCCTTACAACAGTTATGCCTCCCTTTTTAGGTACACAATGGATTGGACTAACCCATTCACTATCCGAAATCGGATAAATGATTCCATTGTCTAAAAGTTTAGTAATCTCATTTTTGACTACTTCTTTCATGTTCGGATTTAAGCGTCTTTGCCTATCCGCTTTAGGTGGCTTATCTTCTTCTAAGTGAATTCTGTGCATTACGATACTAGGATTAATTCCTTTTAAGTCTGAAATTTGCCAACCCATACTTCCTATCCTATTTCTAACAACTTTTTTCAATTTTTCTTCTTGATCATTTGTTAATTTGTTAGAGATAATTATAGGTAGAGAATCGCCTTCGCCTAAGAAAGCGTACCTCAAATGACTGGGTAATTCTTTAAGTTCTAATTTAGGGGGTATTACAATCGAAGGCAGAACTGGTCTATGTTCTCGAATCAAAGGCTCTGGGTCCTTATCTTCTAATTCTTCACCCATTATAGGTTCTATTATTTCTTCTTTTTGAATAACATCATTGACACATTCTTCAACTAAGTCAAGTTTCATACAAGCGAATTCCTCCATAGGATATTTCATCGCTTTGTTCATATTAAACTCGATCTTATCTTCTCCTATCCTTAAAACTACTTTCCCTTCCGACACATCGACTAATGCACGTCCCGTGTTCATAAACGGTCTACCAAAAATTAGGGGACAATTATCGTCATATGCAAAGTCTAATATAACGAAATCGGTAGGAAAAATAAATTTATTAACTTTAACTAAAACGTCCTTAATTATACCATATGGTCTCTTAGTGGTTTGATCTGCTAATTGCAAAACCATATTGGTACGCTTGATATCTTCTTCTAACCCTAACTTGTTAAAAATAGACAACGACAATAAGTTTATACTTGCTCCTAAATCACAAAGACAACTTGGGAATTCAATATCTCCTAACTTACACGGGATGGTAAAACATCCGGGATCTTTGAGTTTAGTGGGCAAATTGCTTGACACTATTGAACTACAATCTTCAGTTATTGATATGGATGAAATTCCTTCCCAACTGATTTTCTTTGAAATCAAATCTTTTAAGAACTTACCATAGTTAGGAATTTGCGTTATCGCATTCATAAACGTCAAATTAATATGCAAATTTTTAAGAACTAGAGCACGTACTGTGTTCATAAACGGTCTACCAAAAATTAGTGGACAATTAACGTCATATGCAAAATCTAATATAACAAAATCGGTAGGAAAAATAAATTTATCGACTTTAACTAAAACATCCTCAATTATACCATATGGTCTCTTAGTGGTTTGATCCGCTAATTGCAAAACCATATTGGTACGTTTGATATCTTCTTCTAAACCTAACTTGTTAAAAATAGACAACGGCATTAAGTTTATACTTGCTCCTAAATCACAAAGACAACTTGGGAATTCAATATCTCCCAACTTACACGAAATAGTAAAACATCCGGGATCTTTGAGTTTAGTGGGCAGAGTACTCGACACTATTGAACTACAGTCTTGAGTTAGCGAAATAGATGAAATTCCTTCCCAACTAATTTTCTTCGAAATTAAATCCTTTAAGAACTTACCATAGTTAGAAATTTGCGTAATTGCATCCATAAATGTTAAATTAATGTGCAAATTTTTAAGTTTATCCAGAAATGTTAAAAGTTGTTTGTCATAGTCCTTATTTCAGACTTTGTGCGGAAAAGGTGGTTTGGGTACAAAAGTTTTTGTACTTGAGTCAATTGGTGAACTTTTTGTGTTTGATATATCTTCTTTGGACTTTGGTAAATCAGTTCCTGGTAATGTTGCATCTCCGGGCATTTCCGGACCTAGATAATTTTTCCCTGAACGAAGAGTGATAGCCTTTACCTGCTCTTTCGGATTTTCTTCCGTATGGCTGGGAAGACTTCCCTCTTTTCGGGATGGAATTGATTTAGCAAGTTGACCAATTTGGACCTCCAAATTATGGATGCTAGATGAGTGGTTTTTAATAAGCTGATCGAATTTATTTTCGATCCGTTTAAAACCATCGTCGTGATTACTTATTTTTCCACTGATAGCATCTATGAATTTGTCGATTTTAGAAGATAAAGTGCTAATCATATCTCTTGACTGATTTTGATAATTATTGGTACGATTTTGATTAGCATTTGCATTATTATTGTTATCTTTCCAGTTAAAGTTAGGATGATTCCTCCATCCAGAATTATAAGTAGTAGAATAAGGATTATTAGTTTGGTTTTTCCCTTGGACAAAATTTACCTGTTCGATCTCACTCATATTTTCATAATCCACATACGTCTGGATTGGATTACCATTGGTATCGCACGGTGCCATAAACCTATCAATTTTGTGCGATAAAGCAGAAAATTGGGCTTGTAACATCGCGACTGGATCAAGGTTCACTATACCTTTAACCGATGATGTGGTCGAGGATGATGGTTTTGCCATCGGTATATGTCCACGTTCCACGGGCCACATACTTCTGTTGATTGCCATTTCCTCCAAAAGTTCTCTTGCTTGGGCTGATGTCGTCTTCATAAATAGCCCTCCCGACATAGCATCTAATGAGCCTCTAGTTGTAGGATTTAGTCCATTATAAAATGTTTGCATAGAAGTTCAGCGGGCAATTGGTGGTGTGGGCATAAACGTTGAAGTTCTTTAAAACGTTCCCAAGTCTCATAAAGAGTCTCATTATCGTTTTGAGAAAAAGATGTTAACTCTTTTATGACTCTTGCGGTTTTTGCTAAAGGAAAATATTTTGATAAAAAATCTTGGGCTAATTGTTCCCAAGTTGCAAACGTTGCGCATGGCATCGAAGTTAACCACTCTTTGGCTCTATCCTTCAAAGTGAAAGGAAAAAGGCGAGGTTTGATTGCTTCGGCAGTCACATCTGGGATTTTAAAAGTGTCACAAATTTCGAGGAAATTTGTCAAATGGGTGTTAGGATTTTCGTTAGGTAACCCGAATAATGTTACATTATTTTGCAACATATTAAGCAATGCTGGCTTAATTTCAAATTGGTTTACGGTGATTCTGGGTCTAACGATACTATTGGTTACACCGGCCATCCCTGGCCTAGCGTAATCCATAAGTGTTGGTGGGTCTGCCATAATATCTGGCTCGGTATTTGTCTTTAATGGAGTTTTGTTTTTGTTTTTCTTGTTTTTCTTGTTCTTTTTAATGGTTTTTTCAATTTCTGGGTCTATAGGGTCTGGTACAATACCTGAACTTCGAGAACTACGCATGAACCTGAAATCGTACACGAACCGAAACTACCTTCAAAACAGAATTTGAAAAATAAATAAATTAGTAAATTAAAATTAATAAATTAAAATTAATAAATTACAAAAATTAAAATAAGTATGTATAAACCTAGATTCGAAATAAAACACGAAAAATTTAAATTTTTGTTAAAAATTTTGGCGTTCCCCGGCAACGGCGCCAAAAACTTGTTGAGCGATTTCCGTAAGTGCACGGTATACGCTTGTAGTAATAAAAGATATCGAACCCACAGGGAACGCTTTTTAACTAAAACTTATTTTAATTCAGTTTTATTCACGTCTTTAGATTTAACTTAAAGAAAATTGTTTAATTAATTGTATTGGTTCGGATTAATTAGGATTAGATGAAAATATTATATTGAACTTAGAGAACAATTCTGTCTTGAGATTTGATTACAAGACAGCCGCTTTCGTATTTGGAATGAATCAAAGGTATAAAACTTATTCGCATTAAGCAAAGAAAACAACTATAACTTTGGTAGGATTATGAACATGGAATAATACAAGAATTTATGCAAGTAAATGGCTTTGAACCGTAGAAATCTCTCTAGATCGGAGCAGATTTCTACCTTAATCAAATTAGTCTTTTATATCCGATAAGCCGCGATCACGATCATATCATCCGTAAAAACTAATTCTTTCAAGTGTTCAACAAAGTTTCTTTGTAAATTTGATTGTATAAAACGTTTTAATAAAAACACCAATTTATCATTTTGAAAATCATTTTGTCAGAACAATATCAAAATAACAACAGGAAGAATGTATTGAATAAAATAAATGTATTATTAATGAATTGTTAATCTTCACAAGTTAACAGAGAGGAAAAAACATGGATAGCATTTTGACGAAATCTTTGAGATCCGGGTTGTCAGTCTTTCCCTCAAACTCCGTAGGTTTGTCAGACCCTTTTGCGCTTCAGCCGTTAGTTCTTCTCGCTGAATCTTCGGAATAGAAACCGCTAGGTCCACTATCAGAATGAAAACTCATCCCTGATCAACCTTTGAAACTAAATTAATACTACTGTGTTTATAACTAATCTAAGAACAACTTGTGTACATCAAGTTTATTTGTACAGAAATGTAATCTAACTTTCTAACTCTTTCTGAATCAGAATTTCTTCAATATAATAACGACTCTCTAATTTCTCTAACTTTTTCCAACTCTGATTTCTGAAATGAATCATTTATTTATAGTTGGTGAAGGGTTGTAATTGAAGGGTCGTGTCCGCTGGTGAAGGGTCGCTTTTATCCAAACGAATAGACGCGTTTTTTGGATTTCTGACATGTGAAAGCTGTGCAGAATTCTTCGCTGTCTCAACTAAGATTCTGAGAATCTCAACCGAGATAGGGGGCCAATGGAGAAAGCTGAAAAACTTCGATCTTCGGTGTTTGAGATTAGCGTGTCGCGACTGAGATTCTGAGAATCTCAATAGCGATAGGGACGTTCTCCCCCGTCAATCGGCTGCTTCTCGTCTCCTTGAATCAGTCTTCTGATTAACACGTACTTTTGGCACGTAACTTAGGTTTTTCCCTCGTTTTTGCTCCGTTTTATCTCCTATTCGGATTTAACCAAATAATTAAGTACCTTGCATCAAAGAAGTATATAAAGACGTAAAAGTACTCTAAATGAATATAATTAGCACAATTTCAATGTAAATTTAACGTATTTATATATGATATTTTAGGTATATTTTGGGCTTAACAGAGTTCATATGGTTCACCATCATCAGCTGGAGTTCGGCCAACTTCACTATTGATTCTTGCTTCGGTTGTTGAGATTGAAAGGATGTCATGACACTCAGTAAGTCCTTGAGACCCTTGATTTCAGTCAAAAGTTGAGTGACAGAGGAAAGTTGTGTTGGCTCAACATTAACAGACCCAGTAGCATCGGCATTGGTTTGATGAATATCCTAAAGTAAGGCTTGAGCTGAGTCAATGATTCTTTGTCCAGACTCAGTAGCATGCAAGTAAGCATATGATTCATCATTTTGTGGTTCAGATGCCGGAATATGAGTAGCACCGGATGGAGGAGGTGTTTGGTGCTGTCCAGAATTAGATGTGCCAGCGTGGTCAGCAGCTGGACTTTTATTCACATCACCAGCAGGAACTGACTGGTTATCATTCTGCGTTGAAGGATTTGGAAGCGGTGGATCAGCAGAGATGTTGACTTGCTCAGGGTCAGTCTGAAGATGATTAGTTTCAAAAGGTTGAGGTAGTTCAGAGCTGACTTGAGCAGGATTTTCCTTTGCTAACTCTCTATCTTGAGCAGCAGGACTTCGAGTACTTGCTCGGCAGAGACAGGACCTTGAGGAGCTTTGGGATCAGTGTGTTCCTCAGCTTGAGAAACAGAGGCTTGCTTTTACTTGAGTTGGTCTAGGGTTGGCTCAATGACAGTGGAGAAGAATTGAAACTGGAGTTTGGTGAGGGCAGTGATTGGTTCCCTTAGTGGAGAATCATCCAGAAGGTCGATGACTGGAGATTTCTGAGCCTTTCATTTGAGTCGTTTGCCTGTGTTGTCCTTGTTGATTTGAGAAGGGGGGTCAGCAGCAATAGAGTCAAGTGACTCAGAGGCAGAGATAGGACCAAGCTCAACATCGAGACCTTCCACAACCTTATCATGTACTGGCTGCTCAGTTTGATGCTCAGTCTGGTCAGCATCAACAGTTTTATTTTGCTCAGCAACAACTTCCTCACTTGGCTCAGCAGAGCCTGTATTGTCAGCATGAAACTGGCCTCCAAGATTACCCAGTTCTTTTTAATTGGTCAGTAGGAGTTTTCTCAAGATCAATTTCTTGACTTCTCACAAAGTGTGAGTCTTCAGAGACTACAAAGTCAAGAGGAGGTGCATCAATCGGCTTTAACCCAGAATTTTTCTTCTTCTTTTGCAAAGGTTGCTCATGGGTTTCCTCACTTTCTTCCTCGGGCTCAACTTGCCTTTTCAGTTTTTCTGCTGACTTAGGTTCACCTTGAGTTTGCTCAGCAGCAGCTTTCTATCCACTAGATACTATTCTCAGCTTCCTCGGAGCTGTGTTGACATCCCTTGCGGATTGGTCAGCTTTCCGCTTCTTATCTTGCCTTGTTCGGTCAGCGTGTTTAGCCATTACCTTCTTTCCTTTCTTGGTTGGCACATCCTGTGCTGCTTCAACCATATTATCCCCTTCTTCGAGTTCTTCTTCAACCTCAGCCCCCTTTCCTTTCTTGGACTTAATCGGTTGATTATAGGCTAGTCCAAACAGCAGTGCAGCTGTGATTTCAGTACCCCATGTCTCAACTTCTTCGACCGTGCTTACTTGATGGTCCTGAAGGATTTTTGTGATAAGGGAGCCCATCCTGAGTTTCCCGGTACTCCGTTGAAATGCGCCGATAAGAAAGATAGGCATATTGAGTGGTTGGTAGGTCAGCATATGCCAAACGAAGCATTGCTCAAAGTTTGAGGCTGATGAAGAGGAGTTGACCTTCGGGAATAGGAAGTTGGTCAAGATGTAATGGGCCATTTTCTGAGATTGACCCATGCACGTGCTGGCTATTTCTCCTTTGTGGTCCTTCGGTGTACAGAACACAACGGGATAGTCAATTTTGGCATGGTCGTTCGTGGTTCTGAATTCTGTACCTTTGGCCGGCAGCTTTAGCAGAGTTGCTAGATAGGAAGGAGTGATCGTAATGTTCTTGCTTTTGACCCTAGTCACTAAGTGGTCAACATTGTCCTTGTTAACTCTGAGGTTTGTGTAAAACTCCCTTACCAGGTGTGGATAGGTGTTGTCGGGGAGAGAGAAGAGTTGGGTCCAACCGTTTTTGCAGATCCACTCACAGAAGGGTTTCTCAGCCTCTACGAACCCTTTAGAGAACCAACGACAATAGAGTACCTCACAACCTTTAACGCTGTTGTATACAGGGAGGAAAACATGGTCCTTAGGCTGCTTCTCCTTTTTCTGTTTCTTTGACGGAGCTGCTTGGTCAGCTTGAGGGTTCTTACCGGAGGTGCTGACCTTAGTTTGGTCATGCTGACCATGTCCTTGAGACTCACTTGAAGTCTCTTCGTAGTCCTGCTGAGCAGGAGAAGGAGGGTTTTCATCGGAGCGATTGTTATCATAATCGGCACCGGAGATATTTTGTGAATCGTCATACATGATTCCTTGAGAAATTTTGAAAGGTTTTGGGATTTAAGAGAGAGAGAGATTGAATGCCAGAAATTTCGAATGTAAAGAGAGATGAGTGGGAATTCGTCCACTATTTATAGGAGTGCCTAGTTGATCTGATAGGTCAGAATGGCGGTTTTGGCATCGAGATGATCAATCGACAGGTATCCTAGCATTTATGACACAATCGGCGCATGTGTTTTCTAATTATTGCACTTACATCATCCTAGGTGGCTATTCAATGCGTGTGCTGGCATTTATTAGTTTTACTCAGTATCTAGAATCTCAAGCGTGTTTGTCTTTCCGAGTGCTCAGTTTTACGTAGAAGAAATATCCGTGTGCTTAGTAATTCAGCTTAAGATAATCACTCAGTGTGTATGTCTACTTAGCATAGGGTGATTTTATGTTATATTTAACTCAGCATGCAATAGTTACTATTTTAGCACAAATCACTCAGCATAGTAATCACTCAGCATTCAATTAAGCATAGAATTTTATTGAAGAGGATTAGACATACCGATAGCTTCCCTTAGTATGTTAAATTGCTCACGAGCCAAAGGCTTCGTAAAAATATTCGCAAGCTGTTCATCTGTTGGTACGTAGGTCAGCTTGATCTCCCCCTTGAGTACATGATCTCTAATGAAGTGATGTCGAATGCTGACATGCTTCATTCTGCTGTGTTGGATTGGATTTTTCGATAAGTCAATAGCACTCTTGTTGTCGCATTTGACTTCGATTGTGTCAGTCTGTACTCCATAATCCTCCAGCTATTGCTTAATCCATAGGACCTGGGCCACACAGCTTCCAGCAGCAATGTACTCAACTTCAGTTGTTGACAGGGCCACCGATGATTGCTTCTTGCTGAACCAAGATACTAGACAGCTTCCAAGGAAGTGACACCCTCCTGAAGTACTCTTACGCTCTAGCTTATCTCGTCCATAGTCAGCGTCAGTGTATCCAATGAGTGTGAAGTCATTTGTATTTGGATACCATAAACCTGCATTAACTGAGCTCTGCAAATATCTGAAAATTCTTTTTACAGCTATAAGGTGAGATTCCATAGGGTCAGCTTGATATCTTGCACAATAACATACTGAGTACTGAATGTCAGATCTACTAGCAGTAAGATAAAGTAGAGAGCCTATCATACCTCGATATAACTTACTATCTACTGACTTACCTTTCTCGTCAGCACAAAGGACAGTGTCAGTACCCATTGGGGTAGATATGGGCTTACATTCTTCCATATCGAATTTCTTTAACATTTCTTTGGCATACTTAGACTGACTGATGAAGATGCCGTTCTTCCCTTGCTTGATTTGTAGACCAAGGAAGAAGTTGAGTTCCCCCATCATTGACATCTCGAACTCAGTTTGCATCTATTTACTAAATTCTTTGCACATAGATTCATCAGTAGCACCAAAGATTATATCATCTACGTAAATTTGTGCCAGCAGGGTATTTTTACCCTTTTTCTTAATGAATAGAGTTGTGTCAGCTTTGCCTCTGACATAGTTTCTGGTCAGCAGGAAACTAGTCAGCCTCTCGTACCAAGCACGTGGTGTTTGTTTCAGGCCGTACAGGGCCTTCTTGAGTTTATAAACGTGGTTTGGAAATTTTGGATCTTCAAACCCGGGAGGCTGACTAACATATATCTCTTCGTTTATAAATCCATTAAGAAAAGCACTTTTGACATCCATTTGATATAGTTTGAAGTTCATGAAACTAGCATATGCACACAATATTCGTATAGCCTCTAACCTAGCAACGGGAGCAAAGGTCTCACCATAGGCAATGCCCTCTTGCTGACTATAGCCTTGGGCTACAAGTCGGGCTTTGTTCATGACTACATTGCCTTGCTCATCTAGTTTGTTTCTAAAGACCCACTTAGTTCATATGGTCTTTTGATTCCTAGGTTTTGGTACTAAATCCCATACCTTATTTCTCTTGAATTGATCAAGCTTTTCTTGCATAGCATTGATCCAGAATTCATCGTGCTCAGCATCGATGAAACTCTTTGGTTCATGGACTGAGACGAACGCAACATTGCTAAGATATCTCCTGAGTTGATTTCTTATCATCAGGTTGTTCTCAGCAGCATCAAGAATGGACTTCTCCGAGTGTCCTCTTGGAATTTTGATTTCTTTGGGTAATGTTGAGTTGTCAGCAGCAGGTGTTTCAACAATCTCTGCAGTTTTAGATTTGTCAGCAAAGGTAATTTCAGGTTCGCTTTTACCTTTGGTCAGCCCGTGCGGTAATGACTCAGCGGCTCCATTTTGGTCAGCGGAAGCTGAGCCTGGGTCATCTTTAGCAGACTGACTTGACTTTCCTGCAGGGTCAGTTTCATCGAACTCTATATGGACAGACTCTTCTATGACTTGAGTTCGTTTATTGAACACCCTATATGCTTTACTGTTAGTTGAGTACCCTAGAAAGATTGCTTCGTCAGCTTTAGAATCAAATTTGGCAAGGTTGTCTTTTGTATTGAGTATAAAACATTTACAACCAAAAGCACGAAAATATCCAATGTTGGGCTTTCGTCCTTTCCAAAGTTCATAAGGGGTTTTCTTAGGAATAGGTCTAACTAAAGCCCTATTGAGTATATAGCATGCTGTGTTGATAGCTTCACCCCAGAAATACTTTGGAAGCCTATTCTCACTCAGCATTGTCCTAGCTATTTCAACTAGAGTTCTGTTCTTCATTTCAACAACCCCATTTTGTTGAGGAGTTCTAGGAGCAGAAAAATTGTGGTCAATGCCGCTGACTTTACAGAATTCATCAAACTGTTGGTTTTTGAATTCTCCGCCATGATCACTACGAATGTGAGCTAGTTTTAAATCTCTGTCATTTTCAAGTTTTCTTATCAATGTTGAAAACATCTCAAAGGCTTCATCCTTGCTACTCAGCAAGAGAACCCATGTATACCGAGAGAAATCATCTACAATGACTAAGGAAAATCTCTTACCGCCCAAGCTGAGTGGCTGGACCGGTCCGAAGAGATCCAAGTGTAGCAATTCCAATGGTCGTTTGGTTGAGACAATATTTTTACTTTGAAAAGACTTTTTGGTTTGTTTACCTTGCTGACAAGCATTACATAATTGATCTTTCTCAAATCTAAGTTTGGGCAATCCCTCAACTAGTTGCTTTCTTACTAATTTGGCAAGGAGGTCCATGCTTACATGACCAAGTCTCCTATGCCATAGCCAGGAGTTATCCTCCTTTGACACTAAGCATATGTTTTTCGAAAAGTTCTTTTCGAAACTCAACATGTACACATTATTAACACGAGGGGCAGTTAAAATCAAATCGTTTGTTTTTCCCTCGAGTATCTGACACTCAGTGGCGTCAAATACAACCTTTCTACCGCTGTCACACAGCTGAGCCACGCTTAGTAGGTTATATTTGAGACCCCTGACTAAGGAGACTGACTCAATAGTAGGGTGATGCGTGCGCGCCTAGGTAGAGTTTTCTAATGACGATTAAATGTGTATTGTGGTGAATGTGCTATGAATATGGATGTGATCTTTTAAATGTTCTTAACTCTACTAGATGCTACGGCTACTTAGGGGCAAGTGTACCCCGTCATATCAAGTGATAATCCGGTTAAGACCGGGTATCGAATCCACGGGATTTATAATTACAAGTATTAGACGACTCGGTTTCGTATGTTATTTAAGCGGTGATTACTTTGGGGTGAAGAAAGATACAACTACACACTATCCTAACTATTGGCGACTCAGATTTGTGTAGCTAAAACCCTATGAAGTGGGATGAATATTGATAAGTTATAACCGCGATAAATAATGACTCTAAATGTGTACGGATAATAATTTACTCTTGTAAAGACGACTAAGTATAGTAGGACCGACCCGTGAAGCACTTAGACTACGTAATTCCTAGTCAAGGCGTGTCTAATGCGGGGGAATTAGAAACTAGGGCCCGTAAGTTCCGTGGCTTGTCAATTCCTACGGTTTCCGGTTTGTCACTTCCGGTAGGGCAACACCTATATAACTCCCTAAAGATAACCCGAATGGCGTCGGAAATCGTGTTCTCCTACACAATAGTCAATTATCAATATCAAAACAAGTAGGAAATACTAACACGTAAAGGGAAATAGAGATTATAAATCATGAAATTATAAATATGAAATGTATATAAATGGGATACAACCAAGCCTAGTACATATGAAGAGTACAAGCTAATTAGCACGTAAAAGGGGAGAATCCGCCCTTGAAACTAGCTAACCGGACTCAAAGCCTTCTCCTAGGTCGTGGAGGTAGAACTCTCGAGCTTGGTGACGAATGGTGGAGCGGAACTTCGATGGAATGCCGGAGCAACCGAACAAGCTCTCGAGGTGGAGAGTTTAGCTATAAAAACTGAATCTATACTACAACAAATAACAAAACAAGTATAGTTTGCTCTCTAGTGTATAAATTATTTCTTAGTGTCAAATGAAGTTCAAGAGCTTCTTATTTATAGACATCAAGCAAGGGCAAGTTCGTAATTTCACAAAGCACAAGTATGGAGCAACATTATTTGGTGCAGAAATCCCATGATACGCCCCGCGTAAATTGGTCTACGCCATGCGTAAATGCCCATCCCGTCAGAAATCTCCTGCATGTGGACCAATTCGTTATCTTGTTGTCTCAAGCACGCCCTGCGTAAAGGATTGTACGCCCCGCGTGTTTGAGTCTCTGAAGTTTTATTGCTTGAATTGGTGCTTTTACGCCGTGCGTAGCTGAAGTACGCCCCGCGTAAAAAAGTCTCTGATCTTTTTACGTTGAAGAACTGCTGACGGTTGTCGAATCCACCAAAAATAAAATATAACTTCACAGCCCTCAGGCTTGCACAAGGGTAAGCAAAGGTCGTACCCAAAGGACTAATACTGATCTAATTGTAAATATAACCAAGCAAATAAATAAAAAGTAAAAAAGGGGGGATTGGAATAGTTGATTGCTAAATTAACAAAAGTAATGAAGTTGAGTTGAAATTGAATAAAATGATTAATTAGAATTTCAGCTAAGGGATTCTCAGGCAAGGAATTTAGTCTTGATCATTGACAGAAATGATGTTTCTTCTAAATTGCATATCAGACTAGTTTGGTATATCCTTCCTAAATAATGAATTAACCAAGTAAGACTATAGTTAACTCCTAATTAACGAATAACCTTACCTCAGCGGCTAAGATTCAACCCGTTAACAGCGTTATGAATTAGAAGAACCTAATCTAAGCCAACCGATTCTCAGCGATATCGATTCAGAAACTTAATTACTCATTCACTTGATCTGATAAAGTCGAAAGTAGATGTATTAATGTCACATGGAGAGTTCTCAGTTTGTCAATCTGATTATCCCCGAATACAATCTAGATTTCAACTTTATAATATCAATTGCTACTAACTCAGATTTAACTAAATAATGACTCGTTGATTATCTAGTTTAATCAGACAGCTATATGCCAGTTTAATCAAATGAACAATCGACCGTATCATTCAAAAGCAAACTAACAATTGAGATAAAATCCCTAAACACAGTGAATAAACAAATGATATGAATAAAGAGAAAATACTAGAAGAGAAACGATCTCACAATACTTGAAGATTCCTACCTTTGAATTATCCCTTAACCGAAATAAAGAGTTTAGCTACGAATAGCCATAAAGAACAAAATAAATGTTTCTAGTTTTCCCAGTATGAAAGTTACGTTCTATGGGAATGTAAAAATCTAAGAAAGAAGAGAGAGCGATAATCTAATCTAAAAAACCTAATGTTTTTGTAGAGAAAATATATCCCTAAAAATTAGCTAACCAAAGAATATTTATCACAATCACAAATCTCTTTTTAATCTTCTCATATCCCTTATTTTCTGCCTTCTTGTTTGAGTAGGAAAGAGTCCTGATCAATCTAAACAACAACAGTTCGGATGTCTTAGTCTTGGGCAAGACTGACTCCATTTCGTTTCAGCTCCTTTGATTCAGTTCATCTTGGGCAAGACTGACTCCATTTCGTTTCAGCTCCTTTGATTCAGTTCATCTTGGGCAAGACTAACTCCATTTCGTTTCAGCTCATTTGATTCAGTTCATCTTGGGCAAGACTAACTCCATTTCGTTTCAGCTCCAAAGTTTCTTCAAATTAAGTCCAATTATGCTCCTTTTAATCATTTGAGTCCTGTGGAGACAAATCATACCAAAACAAGCAATAATATCCGAAATAACACTAAATTAATTAAGTAATCTAGCACCAAAGTGGACATTTGAACGTTGAATTGGACACTTATCAAACACCCCACACTTACCCAATGCTTGTCCCTAAGCATATCAGATCATGTCAACAGTTCTTTACTCTTATGATTTCGTGTTTACCAACCTTTCCCGATCCCCCCTCATAATGTAAAGATTATCAGCCACCAACTCTTAAAGCCAAGACATTATTCATGTTTAAACATACAATGTAACCATTTGAAAAATCTCAGCAAACAAGCTTTTGGCCATGTACATAAGGTATGAATTAAAATCAACAACACCCTCACGGAAGTCGCTCATTGCACTCAAGTGTTTAGGCTCTAATTAATTTCAAGAAATCACTCAAGTCGCAACCTAGAATGAAATTACCATAAGCTTGCCAATATATCAAATCTCCACCAATTAGTATGAATTCAAGGCACTAAATCAAAGGGACTTAAAACAGGGTGTAGCGTAGGCTGGGGTTAAGGTTTGGAAAGGAAATGAAGAAGAAAGGGAAATTGAGAGTAATAAAAATGTACATTTACTCTGAAAATGGCCAAAATGGAATCAAGACACGATTATTTACAAAAGACTCACAATTCTTAAACTTCAGAATGAATGAATATTTAAGAAAAACTTAAACAACTATAGACATACTGAAATGAGTAAGTTAACGAAACTTTTTTTTTTTTTTTGCTTCTGTTTTTTTTTTGTGCCTCTGATTTTTTCTTTTTCTCTTTTTTTTCTTTGAGGCTTTTTTTTCTTTTTTTTTTTCTAAAGATAATATTTCAAACTAGAATAAGAAAGCTACTACTTTCCAAGCTAATGTCCATTTAGACACCTTTTGAAGCACAACCACATATAAGCAAAAGGTTTGTGCTAAATCCTCATACTTTGATGAGCTTGTGGTTAATTCGAATATGGAGATTGCTGAAAGCAATAGCTAAACACATAAATAAGCGAGAGAATGTACAGACTCTGACGGCTAGAACATCCCTGGCCAAGGGATTTGAACAGGGGTATGTCAAGAATGGGGAAAGGCTCAAATGTAGCTAACTAAGGACTGATACTGTTATTTTTTTGTTAGTCCTGGACAAGACTAAGGGTGCAAAGTTTATTTTGAAATGGCTAACAGAAAAAAAACCTACTGTCCTTATCATTTTTAATACTTGAATACATCAATGTGGTCTTGAAATGCATAACATGGCAAGTTCTAGAATTTCAAACTAGAATTGGACAACACTCTGAAAAATATAGAACAAAGTGTAATGTTTTGTTCTTGCATTGAGGCTCAAAATCTTTCCAAAAATTGGGGGTGAAGTTGGTGTTGTTTCATTCAAAACGTCTGTCATGTAATGGGAAATTAGTCAAGTGGTTCATATGCATGCTCAAGACAATTGTGCAACCCTGACCTTTTGAAATTGACAGCTTTACTCAAAACAAGACTTAGGGGTTTCAGTACTAAGTTGGCAACCTAGTTTCAACCGAGTGCAAAACTGAGAGCTAGCATTGTTATTTCTAGGGATAAAACAAAGGGTGGACACCCCCACATTATTGCACACAAAAATAGACAGAAATTCTGGAAAGAACACGCATAAAATGAGGTAATGAAACAGTATATCTCCATGAAAGTTAGACAAAATCAAAACAAACAAACAAAACACACTTCTATATCAAAAAACCCTCCCCCACTTTCTCCTCGCACTGTCTCGGTGCGGAAATCACACAATTAGGGGCGAAGGGCAGCAAACATCACAACAAAAAAGATAAAATTCAAACTAAAAACAAAACATAAACGAGTTGTGGAAAAGCTTACTGCCCCTTTTGGAGGAGGTGTTGTACGGCTACATGGTACGGCTGAAGTTTCTGCCTGTAGTGGCGGTGTGTCCGTAGAAGTTGCAGCCATTTGTGTTTGCGGGTTGAAATTAGGAGGAGATGGCGGTGGTATTGAAGAAGAAAACCTAAACAGCAAAAGAAAAAAGAAAAAAATAATAAATAAATAAAATAAATAAAGGAAAATTAAAGTGGAAGGCTTGAAGTTGGCGAGGGTGAAAGGAAGAAAATTGAAGTGGCGGTGGTGGAGTGAGTGGGTTCTTAAGAAATTAGGAAAGGAAGAAAAGGGAAAAGAAGTGGTGATGTGAGGCGAGTTTGTGAGGGAGAGTGAAGAAAGTGGAGTGGTGGTGGTATGAGTGCCGTCAACGGATCGAAAGAAATATGAAATTGAAGGAGGTGAGGGTTGTGAGATAGGGGTAGTGCTAGGTTTATTTAATTGTGTCTTTTTTTTTTCTTTTTTTTTACCCCTCACTTCTCTATTTTTCATACTAAACATTTTTGGGCTTCCATTAACTCCATAACTCATCTTTTTGGGCCTTTATTCCTCCATTCTTTTCTTTTCTTCACACCTGAAAATCAAAACTCAACAAATTGAAGCCTTTG
The DNA here is from genome assembly GCF_963576675.1 of Euphorbia lathyris. Lineage (NCBI taxonomy): Eukaryota > Viridiplantae > Streptophyta > Magnoliopsida > Malpighiales > Euphorbiaceae > Euphorbia > Euphorbia lathyris. Next base: position 23,210,382 of record NC_088915.1, read on the forward strand.
GAGAAGATGATGTTAGTTAAGTTAGTTGTTGCAAAAAAAAAACAAATAAATAAATAAATCAAATGAAAATGAAATTATGAACATCAGTCTTGGGCAAGACTAAAACTGGGCTGCCTCCCAATAGCGCCTCTAGTTAGCGTCTATGGCCAGACGTTCCTGAGCTCTAAGGCTAGTCTCTTGGGTCAAGATATTGCACTTCTTCGATGACTCCAAGTGGGATATTCTCATAAAACGGCTTGAGTTTGTTGCCATTTACTTTTTGCACATTCCCATTCTCCAAGCTCTGAATTTCCACTGCACCATCAATATTCATGTCACACTGCTTAATCGCCCATAAGGCTCTGTGTTCTGGTTTTGGTGCCTGCAAAATAGAAGGTAATGGGCGTTGATTAACATGAGAAATTGCTTTAACATCAGAATTTTTTGGTTTTGATTTCAGCGCTGCCATTTCTTGCATGACTTCCTGCACACCTTCTCCAAGCTCCACGCCCTTCTCCTTTATTTCATCGTACACATTCAGACTTTCCTCAACAACCACCTGCAACTTATCTTCCCTAAAAATCTCAAAAACTTGCTGAGTTATTGGTTCGACAACATCTATACCACAAACAGAATGCACTTCATTAGGAAATTTCATGGTATTATAAACATCAAATTGAACAATTTTACCATCAAACTCCATAGTCAGTGTTCCTTTATGAACATCGATTTTTGTCTGAGCTGTTGTTAGGAAGGGTCTACCTAACAGGATTTCTGATGAATCTGAAGGGTGATCTTCATCTTCCATGTCTATAACATAGAAATCAGCTGGGAAAATTAAACCATTAACCTGAACTAGAACATCTTCCAACAAACCTTCGGGATAAACAATAGATCGGTTAGCAAGTTGAAGCACTACTCCCGTTTCCTTAAGAGGTCCAGCATTTAAAGACGAATAAATAGACATAGGCATGATATTTATAGATGCTCCTAAATCACACATTGCCTTCTTAATGCTAGTATTCCCAATTTGACAAGAAATTGCAAACATACCTTTATCCTTACATTTTTGGGGCATTTTGCCTTGGAGTACAGCAGACACATTCTCAGCCATGACAATCTTTTCATATCCAATTTGTTTTATCTTGTTAGCACACAATTCTTTGAGAAATTTAGCATATCGAGGGATTTGTCTAATAGCATCAAGTAAAGGAATATTTACCTCGACCTTGCGGAACGTCTCAAAGATATCTTTTTCTTCTTTTTCCTTTTTAGTCTTAGTCAGACGATCAGGGAAGGGTGGTCTAATCACCAAAGGCGTGTGTTGATTCATGGTTTTCTCTCCAGACGACTTACCTACTGCATCTTCCTTTTCTATTACCTCTTCTCTACTCGTGGACTCTCCCGACACAGCTTGTTCAGATTCAGGAACAATTGTAGTCTTGGGCAAGGCTAAATCTTTTCCGCTGCGAAGTGAGATTGCACTCACATTTTGCCTCGGATTCGCCTCAGTTTGCGAAGGTAACTTCCCTTGGGACTGTATTGCACTCAAAGTGGTTGCTATCTGACTCATTTGTTTTTCCAAGTTTTGGAAGTTCGCTTGAACGTTGGCATTGACCTTGCTTTGCTCTTCCTGGAATTTCAGCAAGTTAGACATAACAGACTGATCAATAAAACTAGACGCCATACCTGAACTTGGATCCGTTTGAATTGGTCTATATTGTTGGGGTCTTTGGTACTGTTGGGGGATGTTTGGTTGAACCACATTACTTTGCGTCTTGTAGCTGACGTACGGATGATCCCGCAGTCCAGGATTATATGTATTCGAGTATGGATCATACTTCCTTGGGGGATGTCCCTGATATCCGAGGACGACATTGATCTGTTCCGGTGTACCTTCGTGCAATGTGGGACATTCATCTGTGGCATGTCCAATAACTGTGCAAATCCCACACGCCTTAGCTTGAACTGTTGTTCCTACAACCAGATTTTGAACAAGAGACGTCAAAGCATTTAGTTTTTCCTCAATGGAAGAAGTACTTACCTCATAAGTTTTCCTTGGAGCATCTTGTTACTTCCCAAATTGTTGGGAAGTTGCTGCCATACTTTTGATCAGCTCTTTAGCTGCAGTTGGCGTTTTATCAAAGAGGCTTCCCCCACTAGCAGCATCTATCATCTTTCTTTCCATGCCTAACATTCCCTCATAAAAATATTGAATCAAGGAATGTTCAGTTATCCCATGTTGGGGGCAGCTTGCACACAGCCTTTTGAACCTCTCCCAATAGTCATGGAGTGTCTCAATATCCTTCTGCCTTATACCACTGATCTCCCTACGGATCATTGTTGCACGTGACGCTGGAAAATACTTTTCTAAGAATGCTTGAGCCATGCCGGTCCATGTTGTGATGGATCCGGAGGGTGGGTTGAGAAACCGGTCTTTAGCTGCATCCTGCAAAGAAAAAGGAAAAGCTCTCAATTTCACTTGTTCCTTAGTAATTCCCTGTGGGCTCATACCTGAACAGACAGCATGAAACTCTTTCAGATGATTGTGCGGGTTTTCACTTTCCATCCCATGGAATTTAGGCAAGTAATGGATCAGCCCTGACTTAAGCTCGAATGCTGCATCTAGGTTTGGATATGTGACGCACAAGGGCTGCTGATCAGCTTGAGGTGCATGAAGTTGCCTCAATGTTCGTTCCGCCATCGTTTCTACTTCAGATAATTCACTTTCCTCGCTGGAAGTTTCCTCTTCTTCACTAGAACTTGAAGTTTCAGCCCCTTGTAATTTTTTCAACCTCACTTCTTTACGAAATCTTCTTGCTAGCAATTCAATTTCTGATTTAAAAAGCAGTTGCTTTGAAGTTTCAGACCTGGTCATAAATGGCTTTAAATCAAGTTAGATTAGTCCCCGGCAACGGCGCCAAAATTTGACGGTTGTCGAATCCACCAAGAATAAAATATAACTTCACAGCCCTCAAGCTTGCACAAGGGTAAGCAAAGGTCGTACCCAAAGGACTAATACTGATCTAATTGTAAATATAACCAAGCAAATAAATAAAAAGTAAAAAAGGGGGGATTGGAATAGTTGATTGCTAAATTAACAAAAGTAATGAAGTTGAGTTGAAATTGAATAAAATGATTAATTAGAATTTCAGCTAAGGGATTCTCAGGCAAGGAATTTAGTCTTGATCATTGACAGAAATGATGTTTCTTCTAAATCGCATATCAGACTAGTTTGGTATATCCTTCCTAAATAATGAATTAACCAAGTAAGACTGTAGTTAACTCCTAATTAACGAATAACCTTACCTCAACGGCTAAGATTCAACCCGTTAACAGCGTTATGAATTAGAAGAACCTAATCTAAGCCAACCGATTCTCAGCGATATCGATTCAGAAACTTAATTACTCATTCACTTGATCTGATAAAGTCGAAAGTAGATGTATTAATGTCACATGGAGAGTTCTCAGTTTGTCAATCTGATTATCCCCGAATACAATCTAGATTTCAACTTTATAATATCAATTGCTACTAACTCAGATTTAACTAAATAATGACTCGTTGATTATCTAGTTTAATCAGACAGCTATATGCCAGTTTAATCAAATGAACAATCGACCGTATCATTCAAAAGCAAACTAACAATTGAGATAAAATCCCTAAACACAGTGAATAAACAAATGATATGAATAAAGAGAAAATACTAGAAGAGAAACGATCTCACAATACTTGAAGATTCCTGCCTTTGAATTATCCCTTAACCGAAATAAAGAGATTAGCTACGAATAGCCATAAAGAACAAAATAAATGTTTCTAGTTTTCCCAGTATGAAAGTTACGTTCTATGGGAATGTAAAATCTAAGAAAGAAGAGAGAGCGATAATCTAATCTAAAACCTAATGTTTTTGTAGAGAAAATATATCCCTAAAAATTAGCTAACCAAAGAATATTTATCACAATCACAAATCTCTTTTTAATCTTCTCATATCCCTTATTTTCTGCCTTCTTGTTTGAGTAGGAAAGAGTCCTGATCAATCTAAACAACAACAGTTCGGATGTCTTAGTCTTGGGCAAGACTGACTCCATTTCGTTTCAGCTCCTTTGATTCAGTTCATCTTGGGCAAGCCTGATTCCATTTCGTTTCAGCTCCTTTGATTCAGTTCATCTTGGGCAAGACTAACTCCATTTCGTTTCAGCTCCTTTGATTCAGTTCATCTTGGGCAAGACTAACTCCATTTCGTTTCAGCTCCAAAGTTTCTTCAAATTAAGTCCAATTATGCTCCTTTTAATCATTTGAGTCCTGTGGAGACAAATCATACCAAAACAAGCAATAATATCTGAAATAACACTAAATTAATTAAGTAATCTAGCACCAAAGTGGACATTTGAACGTTGAATTGGACACTTATCAACTGCCTTTTACGCCCCGCGTATATGGTGATACGCCCCGCGTATGGAGAGTTGACTCTGGGAGACAATGCAGTCTGACTTTCAGGATTAGGCCAATTATTGCCGACATGTGTCATACGCCCCGCGTAGAGTGGCATACGCCCCGCGTATGCTGAGTCAGTTCCACATGGCTTCTGCGGATAAGGCAATCATTACCGACACCATGTTTTACGCCCCGCGTAGAGGATTATACGCCCCGCATATGGAGTGGATTTTTGCTCCTTTCTTGTACCTGAAATACAAATCTTGAGAGCCGAGTTAGCTTGACGTTTTTATTTCCTAAACTAATAAAAAACGAGGAAAATAAACTGAAAGTATGAGATTTATTTTTATTTCTTTATTTTATCAAAAACACTTTATTTTTATAATTAAACTTATTTATTTTATCCAAAATCAACCCGTAAATCACGCTAAAAGATAGGGGTAAAATACCCCTATCAAACCTCCTCGGACTTTAAAGTTTTACTTGTCCTCAAGTAAAAGAAATCGAAAGACAAAGGATTGAGAAAATTAAGAAACAAACCGAAGGTTGGTTTTGCCAAGTGCGTGATTTCAAAGTTATGGTTTTGTGCAAAGGTTTTGGTAAGTACCTACGCAAACAATTGAGTACAAAAACTTGTTTGAAACCTCCATGATCAAGATTTAATAGGCAATATTAACGGGGGTTGATTATCTTTCGAGAACCCGATAGTACCTCACCAAGGGATTTCGCTCTTACGCTCAATTTTAGGTGGGTCGGTGTTTTAGCACTCTTCTTTGCACTTACTCGAGATCATGTTGAATTTGCATTTTTATCCGGGTTTTTCCTCATAAAATATGGTTAGGCAATATTAAAAATGAACCCGGAGGGGGGTTGTAATGTGGGTGGCTTCTTTAGTGGTTATTTTAAAGAAACTCGAGTCACCGCATCATTGCTTATTTCGGCCTTGGCGAATTTTACAAGATATACTTCAAAATTGCTCGGGTGGAGCTTGAGAATGCCTTTTTATTTTTATTGTATCCTTCGTTTTGATAGAGGCACAAAAACAATATTTTGAGAACTAATGGTGCTCATTTGCTAAGGCCGTGACTTATTTCGGGTAATTTGGGTGCAACTTGATTATGTCGGTATTTGAACAAGAGGAAAAAGGGTTAAATGTTAAGAGGGTATTAACAAAAAAGTTGGTTAATAGGCTCGAGGGGGTTTCCTAATGTTCAATGAAAAAGAGAAAAATAAATTAAGAAAAATTAGCCTAAGTGGGTTCGATTTATCATCTATTGCCCTTTTTACCATAATAAGTGTACTTAACCCGGTATTGGATGCAAATTCTATGAGTCGAGTGAAGTCAAAGCTCTCGAAAAATTATGAAAGAATTAGAGTTCTTGTACGAACTCTTTTAGGCTTAAAAATACCTCACAAAGATTCGGGTTTAAATTGTGTACTACCAAGTTTTCGCTAAATGCTCAACTATCCCGTTTTTATTGCCTTTTTAAAGTTTATAATGGAGGTAACATTTGGGTTAAACTCAATGTCTTAGTTTAGTACCAATCCTAAGTTTTGCACAAATTCCCTAACTTTAAGATCGAGACTAAAATTTCTTAATCGAATCATTCCTTTATGTTCCGACACTTTTATTTTTGATGACAAATAACAGAACTTTAATTAATTTCCGAAGGAGGGATAACGTGTCGGGAAAATTTAAGAGAGTGAATAAATGAGTCTAATTATTTTGTTGTTATTAAATTTTTATTTTTGTTTTTGGTAGTGCAAACCAAACTAAAAGTGCGGGGTTGCACGACCCTCCGCGTTATTTAAAATGACGCCTATTCCAAGGGCGTCACAAAAAGAAACTAAAACAAAAACAAAAATAAAGCTAAGGAAGGGAAAGAGGAAGACCCTTAGTGGTCAGGGGCCCTACGCGAGGCGTGCCCAGGGGGGCGCCCCGCGTAGGGCGGCATTTTTTAATGTGTTATGAGTCAGAGACTCAAAGACACGGGGCGTAATGGCGGGGGCGCCCCGCGTAAGTTGGTGTTTTTATTGTTTTTGGAGTTAGAGACTCAAATACGCGGGGCGCAGTGGGGGACGCCCCGCGTGTTTGAGGTTCTGAACCTTTTTGTGTATGAAAATAAAGAGTACGCGGGGCATACTATGGGGTACGCCCTGCGTGTAGTTAGTATAAACAGCAAAAATAAACACAAAAATAGCACGAAACATAAACGGAAATTACTAATATATTAGAAAATAAAAAGATAGTACATCAAAACATTAAAACATCAAAAGAAAATGGAAAACAAAAAGAAATGGAACTATGGTTGAGGTGGAGGTGGATTGCCATGGAGGTTGAAGTAGGAAGCGAAGGAAGCGGTGAGGGCATCAAAACGAGAGTCGATATAAGCCCGGTCCTCACGTTGTTGTGCCTCAATGGTGTCGAAGCGGGTGTCAAAATGGGCCCGATCCCGACGTTGGTTATCCTCCAAAATATCCAACCGGGCATAAAGAGAGTTAAAATCATGGAGGGGTGGAGGACTAAAATTGAGACCCAAGCTCGAGTCCGAGTCACCCTCCGCATTGGAGTTGGCAGCCCCCGAGGTCTCGCTCGGGCCGGAAGTTGGATTATTTAAGGATTTAAAAGCGTTTTTGTCCAATGGCCGAGGCACAAGGCGCGGGAGGCGCTCGAGGGCCGCTTCACCGAGAGCGGCAAGGGTGAAGATGGTGACGAGGTGGCCAAAACCGAGCTTGGCCCGCTTTCGGATGGGTGTGGAGTGGAGGTGAGCAGCCACGTGATAGGCGAGGTCATAGGTGAGCCCATTGACACAACAGTAGAGGGCCAACAGTTCGTGTTTGTTGACCTTAGATGCCTCGGACTTCCCCAAGAAGTAAAATGAGATGAAGCGGTGGAGAAGTTGGAGGATAGGGTCACGGATGAGAGATGGGCGGAGGTTGGAGACATGATAGTCATCGGACCCCGTAATGGAGGCCCAAAACTCACGAGCGGCAACGCCGGAGGGCCAACTAGATCTCCCCCCCTCCGTTTGGAAAGTGAAATGGTGTTGGAGCCATTGAGTGTCAATGGAGAATGGGCGGTTGTGGAGGCGAAAGTTGAAGAGTGCGGCTCCGGGGACGTTGTTGGAGGTGAGGGTGGTGTAGAACTCGAGGACCAAGGAGGGGTACACGTGGTACTCTGTACTATAGATGTCGTACCATCCGAGGGCACGGAGACAAGCTTCAAAAGGCGTGCCGAGATCGTGTTGATCGAGCACGCTTCGTGGGATATAGGGAAGGTCCATGACGGTAGCCGCACAAAGTTCTTCATACCGGGTGGCCTCCTTCTCGGTGAGAAGGTGAAAAGGGGCCCGGTATTGTCGTGTAAGTGGGGGTGTTTCCTCCCGGTCGAGTGGTGGTGGTTGTTGATTTTGGGCGGAGCGGGAGGAGCGTGTGGTGCGAGCTCGACGAGCTTGCATTTGTTGGTCTGGGGGGTGTTAACGGCGGCTCGTTTGCTTCGGGTCATGATTATATGAGGAAGAAGGGAGAAGGAATGAAGAGGGAGTAGGAGATGAATGTTTGTGAAGAGTTGGGGTAGTTGTGAGGAAGGAAAGGGAGAAAAAGGGAGGATATATATAGGGGAGAAGTGGGGAATCCAAGCAAAGCTCGGATTCCCAGAGGGGTACGCGGGGCGTAAAGGGGCCACGCCACGCGTATCCCTCCCCCTGATGTTATTTTACGCAAGAATGGTGAGATACGCGCGGCGTAAATAGGGTTACGCCACGCGTATCGGACCTCCTGTTCCTTTTTTATGACAAAAAGGGTGGAGACGCGGGGCGTAAATGGGGTTACGCCCTGCGTATGAGGACGGAAGATGAAGGATTTTTGTGGTTTTTGGTAATTTTCTGATTTTTTTTATTTTTGGATTTATGATTGTTTAATGATTTTTAATTGATTTTATGATTTTTATGTTTTATTTATGACTCTTTTTAATTTTTATTTATTTGTAATTAAGGAGGTAGTTAATGAAAATTTATTATGGAGGGAAGTTGAAAATTTGAATTTGAAATGGTGGAAGTTGATTGGGTGGAAGAGGAGGTGGAGTGTGGAAGTGGAAAAGTTGTATAGGGAAGAGGAGTGATGGGAAGTTTGAGAGAGAGGGAGTTGCCATGGGGAGTTGTGATTCAGAACTCCCCGAGGATATGCGCGGCGTACCCTAGGGTACGCCCCGCATGTCCTCTACGTGGCACTTATTAAACAAAAGCGTCAATGAGTATCGTGTACGCGGGGCGCAAATTCAGGTACGCAGCGCGTAGTGTGTCCTTTATTAAGCAAAAGGGGCAGACACACAACTACGCAGGGCGCAAGGGGTTGTACGCCCCGCGTATTTTAAAGGTTTTGGATTAATTTGAGATTTGTTTTTCTTTTGATTTTATGAAAATAAAAGAAAATGGGGAAAAGTAAAAATGAAGATGAAAATAAAATAACAATAATGCAAAATAAAGAAAAGAGATAACGTTTATAATACATATAGACAAGTGGTTCGAGGAATTCAAACCGATGCTACGTTTTGAGTCGAAGTAGCTCGACTTTCTTATATGGCGGCTTATTGCAAGACGTCCGCGTTGGAGCTTGACGGGTCCGAACTCCTATTAGTGAGGAGCGTTATTACTTGTCCGGATTCCCTATTCTTATCTCGCGGGTTTTGTTCAGTGTTCGCCGGGAGGGTTCCTAGTGGCCTTTCTTGTTGTTGACGGTTTAGGTGGGCCACCTGGCGGCTAAGATCCCTGCAAAACACTTCGCTATCGGAAAGACGGGTTAATATGTCATTCAACAAGGATGTGACTGATTGGTCATGTACATTGTTGGAAGGTGGAGCGTTCCGATTACCGGGCGCGGCTTGTGATTGCCCGAGCCCGTTTTCTTAAAATTCTTGCTCAAAGCCGGATGGGGGCCTCAACACGTTATTATTATTGCCATATGATAAGTTCGGGTGTAGGTATCGAGGCCTCCATCCGCCGTTATTATTATTATTATTGTGGTGAGAATAGGAGTTCGGATGGGAATTATACCTTTGGTTGCCTCCTATATAACTTACATTTTCGGCATCATCGGCAAAAGGGCTGCCGGCTTGGCAATTAAACGCATCATGGTCTCCACCACAGTGAGTGCACATCAGGACCTGCACACTTTTATTGAGGCTCAATTGGGCGATCAACGAGTCAAGCTTCTTGTTCATTTCAGCTATGGAGCTTTTCGGAGCCTCTTTCTCCACAGCGAATGTCTGGTGTCGCGACGGGCCGGCAAGCCGATCCTCTTGCCATTGCACACTTTTCCTTGCGAGCTCATGAATGAGCTCGTAGGCCTCACTAGCTGACTTCCGAAATAGATCCCCACCTGTAGCGGAATCAACAGTCGCACGGTTAGTGGGAGTTAACCCGTGGTAAAAAGTGCTTACCAAGTCGTGCTTTGGGATGTCATGGTGGGGGCAGTTTCGGAGCAACTTCCGGAACCTAGCCCAAGCTGCGTGAAGGGCCTCGCATTCCAACTGCCTGAAGGATGTGATATCGGTCCGTAACTTAACTGTTTTGGACGGCGAAAAATAGTAGGAAAGGAACTCCTTTTCGAGCTCTTCCCATGACGTGATGGATCCCGCCTCCAATGAGTGTAGCCATTCCAACGCATGTCCTATCAATGAAAAAGTAAACAATTTCAGTCTCACAGCCTCAACGGGAACACCATTTTGCCGAGAGGTATCGGCACACATAAGAAATTTATCCAAATGTTCGTTGGGTTTCTCATAGAGTTCCCCTCCGAATTGACCACATTGTTGTATCAATTGGATCATTCCGGTCTTGATCTCGTATGTGTTGGCCGGGATCGTGGGAGCGACTATGCCATTAGGATTCTGGGGGCGATGCGGAGCAAGGATTTCCATCATTGAAAGCGTATCATTTCCCCCGCGGACGTTGTTCATGTGTGGCCTTTGGTTTCTGTCGGGTTGGTTGACCTCGGCGTTGGGGTTTGCCATTCTCTCTTTTCGAATCCTACAAAGAGTACGTTCAATTTCGAGATCAATAGGAATAAGAGAATCACTTTTCGATCGGGTGTGCATAAAGTAAAAAGAAATACAAAAGGTTATCAACAAGAAAGAATAATGTTAGTCAAAGTATATATAAACAATTTATACAAAAACAATGCTTAAACTAACAATGAAACGTTTTTGTCTAATATTGTAGGAGATTATAAATCCCCGGCAACGGCGCCAAAAACTTGATGCGTGCGCGCCTAGGTAGAGTTTTCTAATGACGATTAAATGTGTATTGTGGTGAATGTGCTATGAATATGGATGTGATCTTTTAAATGTTCTTAACTCTACTAGATGCTACGGCTACTTAGGGGCAAGTGTACCCCGTCGTATCAAGTAATAATCCGGTTAAGACCGGGTATCGAGTCCACGGGATTTATAATTACAAGTATTAGACGACTCGGTTTCGTATGTTATTTAAGCGGCGATTACTTTGGGGTGAAGCAAGATACAACTACACACTATCCTAACTATTGGCGACTCAGATTTGTGTAGCTAAAACCCTATGAAGTGGGATGAATATTGATAAGTTATAACCGCGATAAATAATGACTCTAAATGTGTACGGATAATAATTTACTCTTGTAAAGACGACTAAGTATAGTAGGACCGACCCGTGAAGCACTTAGACTACGTAATTCCTAGTCAAGGCGTGTCTAATGCGGGGGAATTAGAAACTAGGGCCCGTAAGTTCCGTGGCTTGTCAATTCCTACGGTTTCCGGTTTTCACTTCCGGTAGGGCAACACCTATATAACTCCCTAAAGATAACCCGAATGGCGTCGGAAATCGCGTTCTCCTACACAATAGTCAATTATCAATATCAAAACAAGTAGCAAATACTAACACGTAAAGGGAAATAGAGATTATAAATCATGAAATTATAAATATGAAATGTATATAAATGGGATACAACCAAGCCTAGTACATAGGAAGAGTACAAGCTAATTAGCACGTAAAAGGGGAGAATCCGCCCTTGAAACTAGCTAACCGGACTCAAAGCCGTCTCCTAGGTCGTGGAGGTGGAACTCTCGAGCTTGGTGACGAATGGTGGAGCGGAACTTCGATGGAATGCCGAAACAACCGAACAAGCTCTCGAGGTGGAGAGTTTAGCTACAAAAACTGAATCTATACTACAACAAATAACAAAACAAGTATAGTTTGCTCTCTAGTGTGTAAATTATTTCTTGGTGTCAAATGAAGTTCAAGAGCTTCTTATTTATAGACATCAAGCAAGGGCAAGTTCGTAATTTCACAAAGCACAAGTATGGAGCAACATTATTTGGTGCAGAAATCCCATGATACGCCCCGCGTAAATTGGTCTACGCCCCGCGTAAATGCCCATTCCGTCAGAAATCTCCTGCATGTGGACCAATTCGTTGTCTTGTTGTCTCAAGCACGCCCTGCGTAAAGGATTGTACGCCCCACGTGTTTGAGTCTCTGAAGTTTTATTGCTTGAATTGGTGCTTTTACGCCGTGCGTAGCTGGAGTACGCCCCGCGTAAAAAAGTCTCTGATCTTTTTACGTTGAAGAACTACCTTTTATGACCCACGTATATGGTGATACGCCCCGCGTATGGAGAGTTGACTCTGGGAGACAATGCAGTCTGACTTTCAGGATTAGGCCAATTATTACCGACATGTGTCATACGCCCCACGTAGAGTGGCATACGCCCCGCGTATGCTGAGTCAGTTCCACATGGCTTCTGCGGATAAGGCAATCATTACCGACACCATGTTTCACGCCCCGCGTATGGAGTGGATTTTTGCTCCTTTCTTGTACCTGAAATACAAATCTTGAGAGCCGAGTTAGCTTGACGTTTTTATTTCCTAAACTAATCAAAAACGAGGAAAATAAACTGAAAGTACGAGATTTATTTTTATTTCTTTATTTTTATCAAAAACACTTTATTTTTATAATTAAACTTATTTATTTTATCCAAAATCAACCCGTAAATCACGCTAAAAGATAGGGGTAAAATACCCCTATCATAGGGTTACCTCCGATAGTACCTGAACCTACTATCTTACCCTTTTTGTTGTCTCCGAAGCTAACGCTTCCACCTCGTTTACGCTCAAGTGTGATGAATTGTGTTTCATCACCGGTCATATGCCTCGATCATGCGCTGTCAATATACCAAAGCTTTGACTTCTCCACGCACCTCAGGCTCACCTGCATTTTGAACTATTCATCTTTAGGTACCCAATTCTTTTTGGGTCCTCGTTTGTTAGCATGAACAGGTGGAGCATCATATTTTAATTTGTGACGACATATGTTTATGGTGTGGCCAGCTTTACCACAGAAGTCACAATAGGTTACCCTTTGAGGGTGATTTTGTTTCTGGTCAGCACGATTGTGCTGAGCATGCCAACATACCTTAGTGGTATGGCCTTTCTTTCCGTAGAAGTCGCATTGGACATTCCGCCGAGTATACCAACACACATCAATGGTGTGCCATTGTTTCCCACAACAGTCACACTGACTGTTCTGCTGAGTGTACTGTCTATGCTGACCAGTACCTTGAAACTCAGCATTGGGATAGAACCTTTTCTTAGCCGATGTGCTCAGCTGGTTCTGTATGGTTGTGATGTCCTTTCTCAGCTTCTTAGAGTCTGATCGGACTTCAGAGACAAATCCGTGCATTATTTTTAAGTTTTCATCTTGCCTAGTGTTGTCCTGAAGGAGATGTCAGATGTCACTCAGTTTGAATTCCTCGATCTCATCACATCGCCTGCTGAGTGCTCTAATTTTCTTATTACACTTTTTGGTCAGTGTATAGAGATCACTCAGGGCGTTAACCATTTCATTTCTGAGCAAAAGAAGAGATGTTACCTCATTGTAGTGGTCCTCTTGGTCAGTGTCATCTGAGAGATCAGCTTGCTCAGATTGGCATAGGTCAGCAGCTTCATCAGCCATGAAGCATATGTTCGCCGACTCAGTGGCATCAGCTTCTGATGAGGTTGACTCATCACTATCGCTCCACGTTCCCACCATAGCTTTTCTGCTACCTTTCTTATCTTTCTTCAGAGTGGGACAGCTTGATTTAATGTGCCCAGTCTGATGGCATTCAAAGCATGTGACAGGCTTGGAGCTGTCCTTTTTGTATTTGTCGCTGGACTCAGCTTTGTACTCATCGCTTCTTCTGAATGGACTTTTGCTGTTCTTGTCATTCTTTCTGAACAGCTTCTTCATTTTTCTTGTAAACATGGCCATTTCCTCATCATCTGATGAGTCAGCTTCGGTTGAGTCAGCTTTCATGACAAGTGATTTTTGTTTCTTGTCCTCTGACTTTTCTTTAGCTTCAAAGTTCTTCATTGAGATCTCATGGGTCAGCAGAGATCCGATCAGCTTGTCATATTTGTACGTGGTCAGGTCCTGAGCTTCCTCCACAGCTTTTTTCTTAGCTTGCCAGCTCTTGGGTAGACTTCTCAAGATTTTCTTCACCTGCTCTTCTTATGTGAAGTTCTTGCCGAGTCTTTTCAGCTCATTTATGATATTGGTGAATCTTGCGTTCATTTTAGAGATGTCTTCGTTGTCATTCATCTCGAACAGCTCATATAATCTCATATGTTGATTCACCTTTGACTCATTGACCTTGCTTGTGCCTTCATAGGTCACTTCCAGCTTCTTCCATATTTCCTGTGCTGACTCGTAACCTAAAATTTTGTTGTACTCTGCAGCATCTAACGCACAGTGAAGCATATTGATAGCCGAAGCGTTATTTTGTAATTTTCTAAGGTCATCTTCTGACCACTCAGTTTCACTTTTAACAACTTTCTCGTTGTTAACCATTTTGTAAGGCATAAATGGGCCTTGAACTATTGCAAGCCACGCACTCATGTTTGTAGCTTGAATAAAGTTTTTCATCCTGTTTTTCCAAAATGTATAGTTTGATCCGAAAAACAAGGGAGGCCGACTAATTGATAATCCCTCAGGGAGAATCTGTGTTGTTTGATTTCCTGGAAGGAAACGAGTGCTGTTCTCAGCCATTTATAGGGATCAGCTCAAGATATTTATATCTTTGAGTAGTGAGCTACTGAGCTCTGATACCACTTGTTGGTCCCGTGTGATTAGTTCCAAGGGGGGGGGGGGGGTTAGGAACTAATATAACTTTTTAGCTTAATTGTGATGGCTTAATCAATTCTTTAAATTACTTAACTCAGTTTTGGTCAGCACGACCGAGAGATGTAAGACAGCTTTAGTCAAAGGCTGACTAGAACCGTTTTACAGGTGAGTTGGGAATTAACACTTAAGGTCAGCTTCCAACTCAGCACTCTAATTACTCAGTGTCAGCTTATACAATTTATATCCCGAGTAATTTAAGCAAACAACACATACATATATATTGAGAGAAAGAGTTAGAAATTACTCAGCAAGATTTATCCTGGTTCGGTCTCACCACCTACGTCAAGTCCCTAGAGTCCTTCCGGGCTTTTTCAATCCAATACTGAGCTCTTTAAAGGTAGAGCACAAACCGTTTACAAGGCAGTTGAATATGCAAGAGTACCTTCCTCTATTCGTCTACTCAACGCCTACTGACCGCTATAACCAAACACTCAGATTTTCTCTACCGCTGAGTATTAAAACCGAGTACTCAGCACCACTCTCTCAATTTTTACAGTTGATACAAACTTGTTCTTTCTAGATGAAGAGCACTTTAGATGAATACAAATTCAATCTAGCTTTTACACAGAAATAGAAATTTGGTGTAAGATCTTCTTTCTTGTTTGAATGTGCTTTGTATGTATGCTCTTTTTCTTTTTGTGTTTCGACAAAGGATCCAAGTGAAGCACTTGTCCTTTTATAGTGAATTCCTGATGTGGCAATCATTTGAATATGGAAGTATCCGTTGAATTCAAACGGCTCCTTGCGTCATTCACTGGTCAGCATACAGATATAGTAGGCCAATCCTGTCGTCTGAAATTAGCAGGCGTCAGGCTTGTCTTCTTCCGCCAGGTTCGTCTTCTAGTGCCAGTTTCTTCTTTTAGCCAACGACCAGTTGACCCATGCGTCTCGAAACTGCCTCCATGCGTAATTCCAAAGCTTCTGTATTGGTGCAGACAGTTGTCGGATCTTGTCTTTTTGCAAACGGATCATTCGCGCTGTCCTGACGAGGACTCAGCTTGACTTTAATAGCCGTTGTCTTTGAACTTAGTCTCTAACGACACTGACTTGCATTCTACTTAGCTTCCATGGTCAGCTTCGACTGCAAGCTTTAGTTTAGAGGAAGACTTCTCTTCTTTGATGCTGAGTTGTGTTCTACTCAGCTTCTTTGGTCAGCTTCATCTTCAAGCGTTCATTCAGAAGATGACTTTTCTTCTATTATGCTGAGTTCTTTTCTACTCAGCTTGTGTGCCTCATGCTGACTTCATTCTGTCGTACTTTTTATTTCTGTTCACTTATAATTATACTCAACATTGAATAAACATATTAGTACAATTAAATCAAAGCACTTAAATTTAATTGCCTCTTAATCATGGATTAACTTAAGTAATTTTGTCAAATCAAAATCATGTGGAAAGGTGTTTCAACAAAATATTCTCTGGTATGAACGATGTTGGAGTACTTGCAAAGAAGATGGTTGAGCTAAAGTATCACACTCTTTTTCCCTTCACATACCGGCTTATTGAGTTGATTTTGATCTTATCAGTTGTAACAACTTCCATTGAAAGATCTTTCTCGGCAATGAAACTTATTAAGAAGGATTTGCGCAAGAAAATGGGTGATGACTTTCTCGAAGATTGTATGATGTGTTATGTTGAAAAAACGATTTTTGTTGGTATTGAGAATGAAGCGATTGTCTGCAATTTCCAAGCTATGAAACTTCAAAGGAATAAATTGCCATCTTCTCAGCATTACTTATCTTCTTCGAGTCGGTTGAAGGTCAAGAAACGTTAATTTTTTTTACTATAGGTAACGAGAACTATTTATTAGTAATTTATGAAGAATTTGTTTTTTCGATTTTTTTTAATGTATTTGTTTTTTTTTCTTGCACCCAATTTAGCCCCCCCAACTATTGAGTCCTGGCTCCGCCCCTGGTTGAAAATATTGAAGTTCGGATGTAACATGTGAAAAGGGAGTCAACAATATTTTTTTGATGAAAAATATAGCATATTCGTTGAGTGGAAGCGGTTATTTCCAATTCACAAACATACTTTTTTTTTCCAAATTTGACATCTTTTGTATTTTAGAAATAACTCTCATATAAGATCGGATTAAGATGATTCAAAATGTGTGGAAAAGTTAAGACATAGGATTTTAATTTAGGCCTAATACACAAATAACCTCATGAACTTGTTCAAATGTTGCAACTGCCCCCCTAACTTTCAATTGTAATAACTTACCCCTCAAACTTGTCCAATTGTAATATTTGGGGTTCTGTTTTACAATTGGACAAGTTTGAGAGTTGCATCTTTTGTATTTCATGTGTTTCTTCAATTGCAGTCCATATCAGCAATTTGGGGTTCTGTTTTACAATTGGACAAGTTTGAGGGGTTATGTTTTACCATTATACAAGTTTAAAGGGTAAGTTGTTACCATTGAAAGTTGGAGGACAGTTGCAATATTTGGACAAGTTCAGAGGGTTACTTGCACATTAGGTCTTTAATTTATATCTTTTTAACAAATCGGAGATTCGAACTCTAACAAAGTCGTTATTGGATTAGCAGTTAATACATATGTTGAAATGAGGCTCTTAGCCTCCAAAACTTACATATCTTACTTTTTGAACCCCTTACGTCTTCACTCTAGGCATGATTCAATAATGTGGCTAAAATACTATGGTCCTGTTCGGGGATTAGTTGTTAGCTGTTTACCTTTTTGCTTATATGTTTTGACCAGTTGTTTGTAAAATATGTTTGGTAAAATTTAGCTGTTTGCTAATAGCTGTTTGTATAAAATGAGAACTAAGAACATTGATCTTTTTAATGCATAGAAATATATTTAAAACAATAAAAATATTATTGGGTCTTTATTAATACATAAAACAATAAAAATTAGAAAATAATAAAAAATTATTTATATAATTAAAATAAATATTAAAGAAGCACATTGGTTTTAAGGGTCTTTTACGTAAAACACATGAATAAAAATTATATTTATACTTTAATCAATATGGACAATTTAATTAACAATATATCAAAAGCATTAAATATATTTGAAAAATGTCACAGTGATGTAGTTATGAATTTCCTACCTTTTTGGGATTGTTAACGTGATTTGTTTAATAAAAATGACAGTTTTTTAATTTGATAAAATTCAAATTACTTTTTGACAAAGTTGTAGATATTTTTTAAAAAGTGAATGTGAATGTAAATTCAAATTACTAACGATAGCCAGTTTTGTCTATATGGCTAGCAGATGTTATTCGTGAGGACATTGGTCCTACTATCTAATAAAGCAGGAATTTTCACATGCACCTTAATGAGCAAGTGAATTTGCTCATTTACCATTAGATATAGGCTTATTAAATCTAAGCCTCGGGATGTTTTGAATCTCCACCTTATGATTCTAATAAGCCTAGATCTAACGGTGAATGAGCAAATTCTACATGCTCATTAAGGTGCATGTGATTAAGACTGTCTAATAAAGTTGATATTCTGTTAAAAAAAGAAGCACATTGATAAAATTATTAAATTTAAAATTAATATATACTTATTATAATATTAAATTTAAATATTATTTTTTAAAGAAAAATAAAAAATACTTAAATATTAAATTTTAAAATATTTTTTAATTTAAAACGTTAAATATATAAATATAGTGGGTTAATTTTTCAGTTTTGATTATTAAAATAAAAAACATACTCTAATATCATTCATCAATTTGAGTAATTTACATTTGTATTTGAATTTGTTTATGTTTTAAAATTAAATTAAGAATAAAAGAATCAATTATATCCTATGAATTCCAAAAGCTGCTAAAAGAAACTTTTTCCGAAAAAAGCATTTTCATTCCAAAAAACAAGCTTTTTTGCCAAATACTATAAATAGTGAAAAAAAAAAAAAAAAATAGAGCTCAAAAGCTCTTTGCCATACACCTTCTATGTCCTCATATTTGTTTGGATTGTAATGTTCTGGTCACAAGACTTTAAAAATGGATTGGAATTATGTGAAATTCTACAATGGGAAAAGGTCAGGTTGCTTCCCAAATATAATTATGGATTCCATGTAGTTTAGACTCCGACTAAGGTATTCATTTGTCAATTTTTAGTCCATCATAATTTTTATAAATATATTTCATTTCTCTTAAAAAAATCTTAACTATATACTTATATATATAAATGGTCAACTAAATATTTTAAGGTTGGCTTTTCAAATATATATATATTCTAAGGCTGGTTGATGTAACGAGAAGGTTTTGATGTTTTTTTTTTTTTTTTTGAAAAGAGGTTTTTTGATGATTATTTGTTTTACTACAATACATAGATTTTTTTATGTGATTTACTAAACCCAGCCCTAAATTTATACTTCTAGCCCCGTGAATAGACCGAAATACCCTTTGCACTAAATTTCAAAAAACCCAAAACCTCTGAAGAAGCCGAAACGATTTTTGCTCAAATCCGGATAAATTAGTGAACCGAATCATGGATGGTGATAGAAACCGTAAAGGAAAAGCTAAAATGGTAAGATTTACCGCTTTATTTCGTTGATTTTTGCATCGAATTGAATCTGTTGTGGTTTTTAAAAATTCGGCCGGAATCGCAGTCGGGCGTATGAACATCACGCCCGATCTGCGGTTCGGGCGTATGAGTATCACGCCCGACCAGTGGTGCGGGCGTGATAGCCACATGCCCGAACCACTGGTAGGGCGTGATATGGATACGCCCTCACCACTGGTCGGGCGTGATGCGCATACGCCCACACCACTGGTCGGGCGTGATACTCATACGCCCGACCAATGGTTCGGGCGTGATTCCCTTACGCCCACGGTTTTTTAATAAAAATTAATATTTTTTAAAATTTTAGTAATTTAGTGTAATTTTAGTTTAATTTTAGTAAACATTTAGTATAAAAATTAATATTTTTTAAAATTTTAGTACTTTAGTGTAATTTTAGTTTAATTTTAGTAAACATTTTAGTAATTTAGTGTAATTTTAGTATAATTTAGTATAAATTGAGTATAATTTAGTGTAATTTTAGTATAAATTGAGTATAACTTTAGTATAATTTATTATAATTTTATTAATTTAGTAGTATTTTAGCATAATTTTATAAATTTAGTATAATTTACATTATTTACAATTTTATTAATTTAGTGTAATTTTTTTTGTAGACGGAGCGGCCTACTAGGGGTGGGAAATCCATCCCGTCATCTGCTCGTCGTCTAGATATGGACGACGAGGATGATACACCACGACATACAAGATTGCGTGGTATAGATATATCTGGTCGTAGGCGGAGAGGGGCTGCGATGGAGCAGGTGAGGAGGGGGCCGATTGCGGATCAGGCCGATATTCATGGATCAGTGGGGGCGACTGATTTTGATGACAGAGAGCCCGATAGCGTTTCTTTTCAGGATTACCTGGATGTGGTAGCCCGGGCAGTCCGACAGTCCGCTGTTGCACATGATCGCGAGGTTGAGGAGAGCGATGAGCAGCCGACCCCGGGGAGACAACCGACCCAGCGCGTAGCAGGTCGTTTTGCGAGTACATGTATTTTAGTATTTTTTAGTATTTTTTAATATTATTTAGTATAATTTTAGTATAATTTAGTATTTTTAGTATAATCTAGTATAATTTTAGTATAATTTTAGTATAATCTAGTATAATCTAGTATTTTTTAGTATAATTTTTTAGTATTTTTTAGTATAATTTAGTATAATCTAGTATAATCTAGTATAATTTTTTAGTATTTTTTTAGTATAATTTAGTATAATTTAGTATAATTTTAGTATAATCTAGTATAATTTTAGTATAATTTAGTATTTTTTAAGTATAATTTTAGTATAATTTAGTATGATTTTTTAGTATTTTTTAGTATAATTTAGTATAATTTTATAATTTTCAGGGACAAGCAAACGTCCCAAAGCTAGTGAGGACGAGAGCTGGGTAGTTACTGCACCGGTTGATGGTGGTCCCGTTGATGGTTCCGTGATTCTTAGTTTTCTAGGACATGTTGCCTCACGGATGTTGGGAGGAGAGATTCGGTCGTTTCTGATATGCTACAACAGATCAGCAACATGCCGAGATTTGTGTCAGTGGTTTTCTGGTGCGTCAGACGAGGTAAGAATAATATAGTGTGTCAACATTTATTGTAATTTGTATTTTTAACTATAAACATAAAAAACATTCAGTAATTGTATAAATTGTATATGTGTCATTTTACAGCTGAGGGAGATGATCGAGAGGACTGGTTTGTCTCACCTTCCACATGCCATGTTCAGGAACCTCGACACTCCGCTGTTGACTGCGTTCGTGGAGCGGTGGCAGCCTGATACGAACTCCTTCCACATGCCGTTCGGGGAGATGACTATCCAGCTGCATGATGTGTGGCAGATTTTTCGGATCCCGATCGACGGTCCGATGGTGTCCGAGTCTTCCCCTACTGACTCGCTTCATGCCATGTGCATGATGATGTTTGGGGTGAGTCAGGCTGAGCTTCTGTTGCCGACCCGACATTTATGGGGTGGTGGAGGTGTATTTGTTGGGGCTGTACAGGGGCTTCTTGCTGAGGGTAGGGATGACGCTACTCGGGCCACAGCGTGGATGTGGCTGATGCTTGGATCCACTCTGTTTGTTGACAAGAGTGGAGATAGGATTAGGCCGGCCCATCTTGCTGAGGTTTACAGCGGTGTCAGCGGGGCAGCTGGACTATCATGGGGGTCTACTACACTAGCCATGTTGTACCGGCAGCTGGGGATAGCGAGCAGATGAAACTGTTCAGGTATATGCGGATGTTTGACCCTACTGCAGGCATGGATATATGAGTATTTTCCGGTTTTCCGGCCGCATAGAGGAGCTCACTTGATCCCAGCTGACCATGCCCGTGCACTGAGATGGGAGGTCGGGGTACCAGGCAAGACGACCACCCGATTAGATACCATACGCGGGCAGCTGGACCGTATGACGGCGGCAGAGATATTTTAATAAATTTTAGAATAAATTTGAGTATTATTTATAGTATATTATTATTTTTTATTGAGTATCACTTTTTTTTAGGTTACGTGGTTGCCTTATGGTCCTGTCGCCGATGATGATCGGATTTGAGTGTCCTACGCCGGTTGGATACGGTGTAGAGACATCGTCGAGCCGTATATGTCCGATCGAGCGATGCGACAGGTCGGATATACTCAGCATATCCCAGCTGGGCGTATTAGACCTGATAAAGCAGTACGACCATGGAAGTCGTTATCGTACAGGCTCACGCATTCCTTAGTCACAGTTGAGGACACCTGGCGGAGATTTCCATCGGCTCGGGGCATTGATCGGAGGAGATGCCGACTAGTTGGATACGATCCCACTGCCTGTGATCCTGCTTATATGGATTGGTATATGCGATATTCGCATCCCCATCTCCTTCATGCACCACAGGCTGGACCGGTACAGCATGCTCGCACCAACAGCGAATTTGTAAGTTTATTATTATTTAATATTATTATTTAGTATTAGTTTATATGTGTTTAATTTTTAATATTTATTTGTTACTTTTTTTTATTTTTTTGTAGTGGGTTAGCTGGTTGTGGCGTGTCACCCAACCAGCGGCTACCCACCGATCTAACGAGAATGTTCCACGCATTAAGAGGGAGATGGATGAGTTTATGGATGCGTGGCGTCGGGCGAGCTGATTTTTTGTTGTAGACATTCATACATTTAAACACTTTTTGTTGTAGATATTAAATTTACTCTTTTACGTTTATAAATATTTATGTTTATTAATGTTTATTTTAATTTTTATGTTTTTAAATTTTATTTGTTAAGTATATTTATGTAGTTACGGGCTTAACGGACTATTTACGGGTTTAACGGCCTATTTACGGGATACAGAAGCTATTTTTTTGCTCTCTCGATACACGGACGTGTGAACATCACGCCTCACCGTATGGTCGGGCGTGATAGCCCCACGCCTCACTGTGTGGTCGGACGTGATAGTCCCACGTCCTACCACACGGTGTGGCGTGGGGCTATCACGCCCGACCACACGGTGAGGCGTGATGTTCACACGCCCCACCATGAGGTGAGGCGTGATGTCCATACGCCCGTGTATCGAGAGAGCAAAAAAAAATAGCTTTTTCCACCCCAAAACCTATGAAAGGGTAATTTCGTCCTTTCACGAAGTTAGGGGTGGGAAATTGGCGCTGGGTTTAACAACACCCTTTTTTATTTGTTATTTTTGCAAGATTTTCAACTGTTAAAGACGTTAACAATTTCTTTTATTTAATTTTTATTCTTTATTGATTTGTGTTCTTCAGCAGAAATTTACATACATTATAGATATTTCAAATTTGTTGACTGGTGTGCTACTTCAGAGCAGGTCTACCTTTCACTAATAAATAAAAGCCACATTTCTCAATTTCCTCCTTGCTTCTTCAAAACTAATTAAGTTTTGTCTTCTCTTGCTCCTTCTGCCTATATATATAATCATCCCAGCATTTCAACATTACATCTAATCTTAAGCAATGAACTTACCTGAGCTATGGCTTCAACTAAGCTCTGCAATTACCGGAATCGTAGTTGCTTGGACTATGTTTAATCGATTCATCCCTTATCAATTTCGCATCTACTTCGATCGATATTCTCAGAAATTCATCTCCCTTTTCTACCCCTACCTTCAAATTACCTTCCACGAATACACCGGCGAACGCTTCAAGCGCAGCGAGGCCTACGCCGCCATCCAAAACTATCTCAGCGCCAATTCCTCCAAGGATGCTAAGAGACTTAAGGCTGATGTTGCCAAAAAGAGCAACTCTCTTATTCTTACCATGGATGATCACGAAGAAATCACCGATCATTTTAATGGAGTTAAAATCTGGTGGGCTTCCTCCAAAAAAGCACCTCAAACTCAGACCATTTCTTTCTACCCGGAAACAGACGACCACCGCTATTTCAAGCTCACAGTCCACCGGCGTTACAGGGAAATTATCACTACCTCTTATATTGATCATGTCATTAAAAAAGGAAAGGCGATTTCCGTGGAGAATCGGCAGAGGAAGCTTTACACCAACAATCCAAGCCAAAATTGGCATGGATGGAAGGCTACGAAATGGAGCCATGTTGTGTTTGAGCATCCGGCGTCGTTTGATACTTTAGGTTTGCCGATTAAGCTGAAGAAAGAGATTAAGAACGATCTTATCAAGTTCAGCAAGGGGAAAGATTATTACGCTAAGATCGGAAAAGCTTGGAAGCGCGGCTATCTCCTGTATGGTCCTCCGGGGACCGGGAAGTCCACAATGATTGCTGCGATGGCTAATTTTTTGAATTATGATATTTACGATCTTGAATTGACTACTGTGAAAGACAACAGTGAGCTTCGGAAGCTGTTGATAGAGACAACAGGAAAATCTATAATCGTGATTGAGGATATCGATTGCTCTTTGGATCTGACCGGTCAGAGAAAATCGAAGGAGAAGAAAGAGGAGGACGGCGAGGAAGAGAAAGAGACAGATCCGATCTCGAAGAAGAAAAAGGAAGATGAAGCGGAAAGCAATAAAAGCAGTAAGGTTACATTATCAGGACTGTTGAATTTCATTGATGGAATATGGTCAGCTTGTGGAGGGGAAAGGATAATTGTGTTTACTACTAATTATGTGGAAAAACTTGATCCTGCTTTGATTAGAAGAGGAAGAATGGATAAACATATTCAATTGACTTACTGTTGTTTTGAAGCTTTTCAAGTTCTGGCTAAGAACTACTTGGATGTTGAATCTCATGATCTGTTTCTGGAAATTGAGAAATTGTTGGATGAAATCAACATGACACCGGCAGATGTTGCAGAGAATTTGATGCCGAAATCGGATGAGGAAGATGATGAGATTTGTTTGAAGAATTTGATTTGTGCTCTCAAGGAGGTCAAAGAGGAGGCAGAGAAAAAGAAAGCTCAAGAAGAAGAAGAAGCCAAGTTGAAGAGGGAGAAAGAAGAAAAAGAAGAAGATGCAAAGAAGGACAATGGAAAATCATCAGTTAAAGAAATGAAAGAGAGTAATGGGGAAAAGGAGATGGATTCCCATTGAAGAATCATAATCAAAACAGAATAATAGATTCTTTAACTTGTGTACTCATCGTTTAGCTGCTTAATTTGTGTGCTCCATACATGTTTATGTTTTCTACAAAAATTCGAGAAGTGCCATCGATTTGGTTCAGTTGTTAGTTAATAGTGGCTGCGGATACTATCAGCGGACACAGTAAGCTTTTAATTATTTGTTACTAGTGGTTTAATTATTAGTGTTTAGTAAAATTATATTGAACTGTTTCGGATTTAAGTTGTCTAATATGAACATGTTTTAAATTAATCAACAAAGAAATTATAAAAGAGATAAGGTGAAAAAGTATCCACAACGTTTACAACTAATTTTACTCTTAACATCTAATTTAGATATATAGCAAACCATACTGCTAGGCTAAATGGTAAAGACATAGTAGAGATATTTATAAGGGTGAGGGTTTGATTCTTTGGATTAGCAATTTTTTTTTCATAATTTCTTTTATTTTTTCTTTCTTTGTTTGACAACACGAATGTATAAATTATTACTTTGTTATTGTAGTTATTTTTAAATATTTTATTTTTTTATAAATTATAAAATGAAATTCACTTATGAATTATGAATTACAAATTGTAGTTTGGTGCAAAATGAAATTCACTTATGAATTACAAATTGTAATTTGGTGCAAAATGTTATTTAGACTCTGATTTATTTAAAATTTTAATATTTGGCCACTAATTTATTATTTGATCACATTTAGACCATAAACTATTTAAATTGATAAAATTTCACTCAATTTTGATGATTCCTCGGATCAACATTTATTGGTTCATTTTTTCTCTTTTTTTTTTTTTTTTTTTGACAACACATGTACTTATTTTTTCTGAATTTTTTTTCATATTTGGAAACAATGTATAAACTATTATTTTGTTATTGTAGTGATTTTTAAATTTTTTATTTTTTTATTACAAGACCAAATGCAATTATAAATTACAATTTGTAATTTGGTATAAAATGTTATTTAGAATCTGATTTAATATTTGGTCACATTTGGACCATAAACTATTCAAATTGATGAAATTCTACTTAATTTTGATGAAGTCTTGATAAAATTGTTTCCTTATGATATGTGGTGATATTTTGACATATGAGCTTAAAGTTGATTTACCCAAATAATTAATGAGATTAAAACAAGAAAACAAATCTCTAAACTAAAATTTATCAAGTCTAGTTATTAAAATATCATCATATGTCAATAATTCTATTAAGTTTCCATCCAAATTGGATTGAAATTTCACCAATTGGGATAGTTCAGTGGCTAAATGATAAAATTTTGGATAGATCAAGCGTCAAATGACAAGATTCCTTGGATCAATCAATGTCCAAATAGTTATTTAAGCCTATAATTCATAATAAATACGCGACTCAACCAATTTTTAATCTCGAAGATAAATGCTTCTCTTTCTTTCCATAGAATTTGCGATTAGGTTCGAGTTCAGCCGTCCAAGATTAATTTCCAAAACTTAATACTTTGTCGTCTGCTTGCTTCTCGCATGATTGGTGAGAAGAAATTTGATTATATATATATAAAAGAAAACTCGATTTTACATGTACAAAAGCAAGAAGAATAATAATTTCTTAGCTTTATGTTATTATTATATGACTTGAATTGTAATTAATAATTTATTGATTTTACTATTTAATATTTATTATTTCTAAAATAGTACTAGATTTAGATATGAAAAAATGCACAATACGCCTGGAGCCTCCAAAATGCTGGAGACGGCCCTGGCAATTTTCCAATAACGTTGGCAGTTAAGAACAATTTTACCCCTAACATTGACAAGTT
This sequence comes from Euphorbia lathyris, assembly GCF_963576675.1. NCBI lineage: Eukaryota > Viridiplantae > Streptophyta > Magnoliopsida > Malpighiales > Euphorbiaceae > Euphorbia > Euphorbia lathyris. Next base: position 23,236,843 of record NC_088915.1, read on the forward strand.
AGGTCAATTTCAGACATTATTATAAGATATTTATTTTTTATTTTTTATTTTAGACCAATTGCGCATATTTAGTTCCAAAAAAAGATTTCATATTTTTTTTGTGATATACTAATAAAATTGAAAATTAATATTTATAAATTCGGTGAAATATTTAATGTTTTTTTGTCCAACTCGTACAAAAGACAATATATTTTTTTTATTTCTTTTTAAATTTCACGTCTAATCATATGTTTGTGATATGTTACTAACGATAATAAAATGATGCACATATAAACTCTAGATGACAATATTTTTGACCAAGAAGACAATTTGATGAATTATTTCTCAAATTGATTCAATTTATCAATATTAGAGGTAAAATTTCTATTGGCTGTCAACATTAGTAGTATAATTGTACAATTTTAGACGTTAATTATAAAATTGCTTTTAGCTATAAAAGGTATGAGTATTTTTGCACCTTATCCTATTATAAAATAAAAAATGTGTTGTACAAATTAATAATAATAATCTATATAAAAAAATTATTGAACGCAACAAATAATTGTTCTTCCGGTAATTATGTTGTAGAAATATAAATAATATTAAAGAAGAAACATATTTTTGTGAAAATAAGAAGGATAATTTTATCAATAATAAATAACTACAAAAAACTGTTTTTGAAAAGCTTCAAAAGGTTGTAGTTTCCAAAGAAAATGCGAAACGTTGCGGTTATATAAACCTAACTAAACGCTATATATCCTGTAGTTTGGAGTGAAACGCTAAACGCTCTTCCGAAAAGCTGAAACAAACACCCCCGTAGTATGTTAAATCCTTCTCAATTTTAAAGACAGTTTGGTTTACATATTTTCTGCTATTTCAGTTACTATTTATTGTGTCTGTTGTTGAAAAAACAAGGATTTCACGTACAAATGCAAACAATAGTTCCATAATCTATTATAATGTATCTGTTATCCTGTTCTTTACCATAAAGTAGCATAGCTCTTTATTTTTCTGTTTTTCCACCTGTGCTCCTCTTCCTTGTTTTTACGGATTGTAACGTTTTCTTTTCTGCCTTTATATATGACCGTTGTTCTGTGCTTCTTCTTCAAGCTGAGAATAACGAAATCATATTTTCTCTTTTTCATTATTACTGCTGTGCATTTATATTTTTGTTATGGTATCAGAGCATGAGATTTACTGTTCTTCCAGGTATGTCATTTGCCGACGTTGTTGCAAATCGCACACCAAATCGCAGTACATCTATTTCTGGAACTTCTTCTTCTTCTTCTTCTTCTTCTCAAATTCTTCCACAAAATTTCTTCAGATCTATCATGGATCCTACTCAAAACACTTTTAGTCATTATTATATCCATCCAAATGAAAATCCCGGTCTAGTTTTGGTATCCCCTGTTTTAACAAGTATGAATTATCATTCATGGAGTACATCTATGAAAATGGCTTTACAAGCTAAAAACAAATATATATTTGTTTCTAGAGCTTTGCCTATGCCCGCTGAGTCTGATACACTTTTTAATGCTTGGGAGCGTTGTAATACCATGGTCGTTTCATAGATAACTCGATCTCTATCACCTAGCATTGCAAAGAGTATTCTATGGCGTGATTCAACAGCAGATATCTGGGAAGAGCTGAGGACATGATTCTCATAAGGAGATGCTATGAAGATTTCACAACTTCAAGATGAAATTTCTCAATTGATGCAGCAAAATTTCAGTGTTACTGATTATTATACAAATTTAACAACTCTATGGGAGGAGTTGTCTAACTTCAAATCTATTTCAAATTGTAAGTGCTCTGCATCTTCTTCTTGTTATGCATCTATCAAATGAGTTAAAACTTATCAAGAGTAGGATTGTGTGATTAAATTCATGAAAGGTTTGAATTTTGATTTTGCTATTGTCAAATCACAAGTTCTGATGCTGGATCCTTTACCTTCTATGGATCGCATTTTTCTCTTGATTTGCAACAAGAAAGGCAATTATCTGTTGTTGTTGATGCTCAATCTAATGTTGAATCTAGTGTATTATTCACTAGGAATGTTCCATCTGGTCATGATCATTCTAGAGGTTCATTTGGTTATGGATATAAGAAAGGGGCGGTATGCACTCACTGTGACAAAAATGGTCATACTATTGATACTTGTTTTCGGAAACATGGATTTCCCCCTAGTTTCAAATTCACAAAGAAGAAACAAAATCCAAATGGTTCATTCTCTACTAATGCAGCTTGTGTTTCAGAACCAGCTTCATCAAGTAATTCTGTTAGTCTAGAAGGGAAAACTCTATCTGCTGAAACGTATCAATTGTTTCTTACTTTGGTTAAATCACAGTGTTCAACCCCTGCAAATCATGATTCAGCTTCTTTTTCACCACATGTTACTAATCAGCTTGCTATTGTACCTGACCAATCTATAATGAGCAACTTTGTAGTATCTATAGGTATCTCTACCATTTGTTCTACTACTGCATATGTTGAATGGTTAATGGACTTTGGTGCTACATACCATGTTTCTGGTTCATTATGTTATTTTGCCACTTTTTATTCCATTCCCCCTATTTTGGTTAAATTGCCTAATGGATCTCAAATCTCTGTTAACCAGGCAGGAACAATCATTTTGTCTTCTAATATCACCTTATATAATGTGCTTTTTGCTCATGGTTTCTCCTTCAATCTTATTTCCGTTGGAAAATTAACAGCGCATTCACATTGTACACTAATTTTTCGTGTCAATGCTTGTTATATACAGGATACACACACACACACACAACAGGTGATTGGTTCAGTTGAATTTGCAGATGGTCTTTATAAATTCAAGTCATCTTTCATTTCCACAAACACACCAGCTTCTGTCAATTCAATTCTTCACAAACTAGCCAATTTTCCCTTATGTCATTTACGGTTAGGACATTTATCAAATTCTAGAATGCATATTGTGAAACAAAAATGTTCTTATATTTTTTCTATTGATTGTTATACTTGTACTGTTTGTCCTCTTTCCAAACGGAAACGTTTACCTTTTCCATCTTTTTCTTCTACTCATTCTGCTTGTTGTTTTGATCTAATTCATTTGGATGTTTGGGGACCTATGTCCGTGGGCACAATTAAAGGAGCAAAATATTTTATCATTATTGTGGATGATTTCAGTCGTTATACGTGGATTTTTCTTATTAGTATGAAGTCTCAAGCATCCAATGTTATTGAACAAATTTATGCATATGTGCAAAATCAATTTTCTGTTTCTATTAAGGCCATACGAACAGATTATGCACCTGAGCTATCACTTTCTCAATTTTATGCCTCCAAAGGTATTTTGCACCAAAAATCATGCCCCTACACCCCGCAACAAAACAGTGTTGTTGAGCGAAAACATCAACATCTTTTAAATGTAGCAAGGCCTTTAATGTTTCAATCTAATCTTCCTATACATTATTGGGGTCATAGTATTTTGCATTCAGCCTTGTTCATTAATGTTTTACCAACACCATTTCTCCAAAATTGTTGTCCTTATGAAATTCTTTTCAAAACCCTTCCTCCATATAACACTCTTCGTGTTTTTGGATGTTTAGCCTATGCCTCTTGTCTAGGTCCTCACAAAACCAAATTTTCACCAAGAGCTAAGCCTTGTGTTTATTTAGGCCAAGTTCCTAATGTTAAGGGTTATAAACTTCTTGATTTATCTAGATCATAAAATTATTGTTTCAAAGGATGCTTTATTTCATGAGCAAGTTTTTCCTTTTGCCTCCACTTCTGTTACTTCTGTCCCTTTTTCACATTCTCATATCAATTTTGACCTAAATCTTTTTGATCATTGTTCTTCATCACATATTGAATCATCTTCTCCTATTGATTCTGAAATACCTTTTGCTCCAACTTCTTCTTCTTCACCTCTTAATATTCTTTCTCAAATTGAGTCTTCTTCTTCTCCAGTCATACCTTCATCTTCACCTGTTTGCCAATCTTCCAATCCTTATAAACCACCTTCTTATCTTAAAAGACTATCATTGCAATCTTCTTTCTACAGCTGACCAATCATCTGCAGCCTCAGGTACATATGATCTTTCCACTGTTCTTTCTTATGATAATTTATCACCTTCTCATAAACATTATGCTCTCACTTTGTCTATTATTCCTGAACCTCGCTCATACGCTGAGGCGGTAAAACATGATTGTTGGAAATCAGCAATGGCCACAGAAATACATGCTTTACAAAAAAATCACACATGGGACCTTGTTCATTTACCTTTTGGTCAACCTGTTATAGGATCTCGTTGGGTTTTCAAGGTCAAATTGCATTCAGATGGGACTTTAGAGCGTTATAAAGCTCGTTTAGTCGTAAAAGATTACACTCAAACTGAGGGTGTGGATTATCTTGATACATATAGCCCTGTTGCTAAGATGACTTCTGTCAGATTACTATTGGCTCTTGCTGCTATTAAGGGCTGGTACCTCAATAATGCCTTCCTACATGGAGAATTAACTGAAGATGTTTATATAGAGCTTCCTCATGGATTCAAGCTTCTGATTCTACATTGGTTTGTAAGTTAAAGAAATCCCTTTACGGGTTAAAACAAGCCAGTCGTCAATGGGTTGCAAAACTTGCCTCCTCTCTTTTGCATCTTGGATACAAGCAATCTTCAGCAGATCATTCACTTTTCCTTAAAAGTACATCTAATTCATTTACTGCCTTGTTAATCTATGTCGATGATGTAATTTTATGTGGTAATGAGGTTACAGAAATCAATTTTGTCAAGCAACATCTTCATGATCTCTTTAAGATAAAAGATTTGGGTGATCTCAAATATTTTCTTGGCATTGAAGTGGTAAGAACATCTCAAGGGATCTCTTTATGTCAGCCCAAATATGCCTTAGCTATACTTGAGGATGCAGGTTTTTTGCGTTGTAAACCGGTTACCACTCCTATGTGTTCCACCACTCGTTTGCAGAAAGATGTTGGTGTTCCCTTATCTGATCCTACAATTTATCGTCGCTTCGTTGGGCGTCTTCTTTATCTCACTAACACCAGACCTGCCATTAGCTTTGTAGTTTCCTAATTGAGTCAATTTTTAGCTTCTCCTACTTCAGTTCATTTGGGAGATGCTTACCATGTTCTTCGGTATATTAAATCAGCTCCTGCCGAAGGAATGTTTTACTCTTCAGACTCTTCTCTTCATCTCAAAGCTTTTAGTGATTCTGATTGGGCTACTTGCCCGACACTCGGAGGTCTGTCACTAGATTTTGTGTTTTTATTGGTAATTCTCTTATCTCATGGAAGAGCAAGAAACATCGTATTGTTTCATGTTCTTCTTCGGAATCAGAATATCGTTCCATGGCCATGGTCACTTGTGAATACAATGGCTTAAATATCATCTTGATGATCTTCAGATTTCTCATCCTTAGTCTGCTCTCTTATTTTGTGCAATTTGTCTGCTATCCACATTGCTCAAATATTGTGAGCGCAAAATTGCTAGCAGGCCTTATCCGCACTCTTCCTATTTCTTCTTCCGCCCAGCTAGCTGATATCTTCACCAAACCTCTGCCTTCTACTCAATTTTGTGCTCTGTTCTCCAAGCTTGGAGTTCTGAATATTCATACTCCAGCTTGAGGGGGGCTATTACAGTGTATCTGTTATTCTATTCTTTACCACAGAGTAGCATAGCTCTTTATTTTTCTGTTTTGCCACTTGTCCTCTTCTTCCCTGTTTTTACGGATTGTAACGTTTTCTTTTCTACCTTTATATATGACCGTTGTTCTGTGCTTCTTCTTCAAGTTGAGAATAATGAAATCATATTTTCTCTTCTTCATTTTTACTGCTGTGCATTTATATTTTTGTTATAATCAAACACCTAAAACAGAGTAAACAATCATCCATTTAATGTTATGTGATATGCATAATTAGTAGGGTGGCAACTCTGTGGGATTCATTTTCCACCCCGTCTCCAACACATAAATGGATTTGAGGTTTCCTATTAAAAAGTTCGGGGATTCTCCATTGTTTCACTTCCCTCTCTATATTATGTGTTGTATTCCATTTCAAACAAAACTAAAAGGTTAATATATTTTTAGACTCATGTATTTGTCTAAAAAAATCAATTGCTCATATATTTTCAAAAAGTTCCGTTAACCTTTTTAACTTGTTTAAAATAACTAATTAACTTTTTGAAAATTACTTATTAACCTTATAAACTTTCTTAAAATGATCTATTAGCTCTTTAACTTACTTAAAGTGTAAATATTTTATTTTTCCCAAATTTTTCTTTATTTCTTCACATAAATTTTAGAAGATTAATATGTCATTCTAAATAAATTCAGATAAATTAACATCTTAAGAATGTAAGAGGACAATTGAAAGCAATAGAAGAATAGAGCAAACAATTAAAGATATACAGATGAAAACATTAATAAAACATTAACAAATTGCAAGTGAGTCCAATTGGTGATCATCAACTAATTTAGTCACATCTAAACACTCACACATAATGATACACAACACTTATAATATATTCTATCAAAAGAGATTGTTTTATATATAGGCATGTTTGGTAAATGGAACGTCGGGCTATTTACATGAATACCATAATTGACTATAAAAGTACAATTAAATTATATTATCAAATTTAATTTTTAATATGTCATTTTTTTCTATATATAATAAATAAAATATGTTTTTACATTTAATTTAAAAAATTTAAACCACAATTCATAAATCTTAAACTCTGAACATTATATTTTAGATCCTAATTTATAAATTTTAATTTTTAAAAATAATAATTTTATTAATTTGATATAATTTAAAATTATGACTTGATATAATTATAGATTGTTTTTAAAAATGAATTCTATGTAAATTTCCTTAGAATCTAGTTGTTTCAGCAGGCCCATCTTAAACTTTTAGCAGCCATATGCTAGTTTTTTTTAGGGTTGTTTAAATGAAAATCATAAATTATAACAATATTATTGTTTTATCCATGTTGGGAATTTTATTCTTAATATATCAAAAGTATAAGTTTTTATTTTGGAAATGTCAAATTAATATTTTAAATGGGTTATGAATGGGCGGGGAGAAAAGGAGTTTTCCTTTAACTACCTATGCTTGATACAATTAAAATAGGTCATTGACAAAGTTATAGATACTTTTTTTAAATTATCATCTCTCTGTAATTTTTCCTTTTTTTTAATCAAACTCTTGAATTTTGTATTAAAAAAGTATATAAAAAATGAATGAATTGAAATGATATAAATGATGAATGGTTGAATATTTAAAGTGGATTACTAAACCTAGCCACCATTTCACACCTCTAATCCCGTGAAAAGACAAAACTGCCCTTGCAATAAATTCATTAATCCTCTCAAATTTCCAAATATTTACGGTTGTTTATAGTAAAATCGAATGAGTTTTAAAAAATCAAATTTTCGGTGTCGGGACATGTGAACAATATGCCTCCATCACAGGTGGGATGTATGAACATCACGCCCCACCACAGGTGGAGGCATATGAATTAACCACGGTTTCGGTCTGTTTCGGTTAACCACGGTTTTTGAAATAAAGAAACCGTAACCGTAACCATTAACCACTATTTTTAAAATTAAAAACCGTGCACTAGTCCATCGGTATCGGTTAACCTTATTTTCGGTTTTTCAGATTTGTGTGTGTACCCCTAACTACAACAATTGTTTATGAAAAGCTCCAAAAAGAAGCTTTTCATGAAACGCTTCAGAACACTGCAGTTTCCAGAGAAAATGCTAAACGCTGTAGTTATATAAACTTAACCAAATGCTATATTTTCTGCGGTTTTGAATGAAACGCTAAATGCTCATCCGAAAAACGGAAAAAAGTAGTTGTTTTTTTTGGCTGAAAGCACTATTTAGCCCCTGATCTATCCAAAATTTTATCATTTGACCTCTGACCTATTATTTAGTCACATTTGGCTCATGATCTATCGCAAATTGGTGAACTTTCACCCAATTTGAATTCAAACTTAACCGAATCATTATCTTATTGATAAGTAACGATATTTTGACACTTGAACTTAATAGATTTTAGTTTAGGATTTGTTTTTTTTTTGTTTGGTTTTTTTCCTTTTTTAATCTAATTAATTATTTCCACATAATGTGGAAAAAAAACTTTAAGGAATATCACGTTTCAAGTTTAAGTGTCAAAATATCATTACTTATCAATGAGATAACGATTCCGTTAAATATTCATACAAATTGGGTGAAATTTCACCAAATAGGATAGATCAAGTGCCAAATGGAACTAAATGACATAATTTTGAATAGGTCATAGGCCAAATAATGCTTTAAGTTTTTTTTTTTTTAATGTAAGTCATTTCAAATATGTATATATATGAATTCAATATTATATTAAATAATTGTTTAATATTTGTGGAAGAGATATAATTGTGTATAGAAAAATGTTTATCCTATATTTAAACCGGTGCTTAGTGATTGATTAGTACTATAATTTATAACCACCGCTCCAAGAATTACGTGACATTCAAAGGATGAACTGACCCAAAATAATCGGCTCCCTAAGTAGACTTGGATTCTATTCCTTAACGGACTTAATGCAACCGCCTCATCTTACATAACCCTAACTCTCTTATTTACTTTCAAAGTTTTGGATCTAATTTTTCTCTTCAAAGCAATGGAAACTGATGATCAAGAAATCTGTTGTCACATTACTGAACTGGACAAAATAGAACCCGGAGATGAATCGATTTCTACTAGTATGTTCTCCATTGAAGTTTCTGCAAGTTTTATGCCTCAATTTGTTGAATCAGATATGGAGGAAGACGAATCAGAGCTTTATAATGTAGACTGGGACATTGTTCAGCAAACATTCCTAGTTGAACGTCATAAGTTATTCTCCGAAGAAACATCGTCGGAAACTATACGTCAAATTCTTGTTAGTGTGAATATTATTATTCCGGTTCAGTCATTCCTGATAAATAGAATACTGGCTTCTGTTCGTCAGATGGGAAACAATAAACTTTATATGACTCGGCGAGTTCTTTATCTGAAAGTGGAGATCGATCTTCCTCCAAGTTTCCGGGCTATGGATGAAGATGAAGATGATGATGAGTTCGTGCCATGGTTAGATCCTGCAAGTAAGGAATCAATTGAAGGTTTGGAGAAAATTAAAGTGAAAGATTCGAGAAATTGTGCGATTTGTTTGGATGAGGTTCTGATCGGATTAGAGGCCACAAGAATGCCTTGTCTGCATGTTTTTCATAGTCCCTGCATTGTTAATTGGCTCCAGAAGCGCAGAGCTTGTCCATTGTGCAGGAATGAAATAAGTTAAATGAATTTTTGGGAACCTATGTTGCATCCGTAATAGAAACGGAAAGGGACATGAGTGAAGAAGTTAATGTCTATTATTTAGAATAGATGAATTGATTTTTTTATCATGTAAAATGTCAAATTTATAAAGATAATAAACTGAGTTTATTTCTATAGATGTTGTTTTTGTTGCTTATATTGATATGCGATTACACCAGGATAGGAAATTTAGAATGCAAAATATTTTGGATTTCAGGAGCTGTTGTAAACTTTAATTTGGCATACGTAAGAAACAAAGGCTTTCTATAATATAAAACTACAATTAAATCATATCATCAAACTTAATTATTAATATGTTACTATTTTTTTATATATAATAAATAAAATATACTTTTACATCCTAATTTATAAACTCTAGCGGAGCGTTTGGTATTCTATTGGGATAGGAATATAGATAAATGTTCAGATAGGAATAAGGATAAAAATATGATAGTTCGACAATTATTATTCAATGTTTGGTATGTGGGATAGAGATGAGGATAAAATAATACATTTTACTATTTTAACCTTATTTAAGTGGGTTACTAAATCCAGCCCCATATTCACACTTCCAGCCCCGAAAAAAGACCTAACCGCCCTTTGAACAAAAACTGAAAATTTGAATCCCTCCTAAACTCTCTCAAAGTCATTTTCATCCGAATCAAAGACAACACGTTTGATGGAAGACAATCCGTTATCACCGAGAGTAGACGGGAGTGATGCTACGTCCGAATTCGAGGTATTTTTCCGATTTAACTTCCTTGCATTTCTGTAATTTGAATTGGAAAAAAAAAATCTGGTTCGGCGCTCGGGCGTGTGAGCATCACGCCCCACCTCATGGTGGGGCGTATGAGTATCACGTCCCACCATGTGGTGGGGCGTGATAGCCACACGCCTCACCATGAGGTGGGACGTGATATTCATACGCCCCACCATGAGGTGGGGCGTGATGTTGGTGGGGCATGATACTCATACGCCCCACCATGAGGTGGGGCGTGATGCTCACACGCCCGAGCATATTTGTGGCTGTTTTTCGGATTTAGACACCGAAACGCTGTAGAAATGTCACGTTTTGGAATGTAATGTTCGTTATTTATCATTTACAGGAAGTTTCGTGGGAAGAATTTGACGGAAACGACATAGATTACAGCTCGCAGTTTTTTCCCAAACAAACATTTCAAACATATCATGAAGCTGTTAATTGAGCAAAACAGACGGCAATTGGTATCGGGTTTGAGTTAACCACAGCGTCGCACAAGACGGGGCGCAAGTCAAAGTGGATATTGGTTAAATGTGCTCGTGGTGTTAAGAATTATAAAAGGAAAAAGGATATGGATATGGATGTTATACTACGGAAGAATACAAAAACAAAGTACTGTGGTTGCAAATTCCAGATAAAGGTTATGGAAATCGCTGAATTGGGCAGTTGGGTGGTGAATGGGATTCCAGGAGATAGAGGACAGCACTGTCATCAGTTGGTTGTATATCGTCAGGGCTACAGACAGATGAGCGGACTAAGCCCAGCTTCCAAAAAATTTGTTCGTGAAATGAGTTCAGCTCAAGCTAAGCCTTGTGCTATTTTTGCTGCAATCAAAGAACAACATCCGGAGGATTGCCCGACACAAAGACATATCTATAATTACAGGGAGAAACTAGGACTGAGAGCTTTGAGGGTCGGGATGTAATCGGTCAGTTTTATCGGCTTGCTATAGATAAGGACTACATACATTGGACGCAAGCGGTGCCGGGGCAGCAATGTCGTGACTCACTTATTTATGGCACATCCAACATCGATCACACTGTTCCGATCTTATTACTTGTTTGTTGGTATGGATTCAACATATAAAACAAACAAGTATAAGATGCCATTCTTTGAAATCATTGGAATGACGCCTTTAAACAAAAACTTCTTGATCGCCTATGCAATCATGAATGATGAAACTGAGGGTAGTTATATGTGGGTGTTACAAAAATTGAAGCTTTTGCTCCAACCTGATGTGCATCCGACAGCCATTACTACAAACCGGGAGTTAGGACTGATGCGGCCGGTTCGTGAGGTATTTCCTCATTCTCATCATTTCTTGTGCACATGGCATATTAATAAAGATGTGGAGGATAGAGTTGGGAAGTTGAGTGGAATAAAGAAGTTTGGTGAAATTTTTAAGAATTCCAAATGGAAACGTATAATTGAAGCCCCAACAGAAGCCGAATATGAGGCGACAGTGGTAGCCATGAAGAATACTACTAGCAACTGGCCTGGTGTGATTCAGTACGTGGAGACCACGTGGCTAGTGCATAAAGAGAAGTTTTGTCGAGCATGGACGAATAAGGTGTTGCACTTAGGAAACACCATAACCTGTCGAGTGGAGAGTTCACATGCACAGTTGAAACTGTGGTTGAATTCATCTACTGGTGCACTCGATACAGTGTGGGCGAAGGTGCACAAGGACATTGAGGCTCAGATCGAGGCGATCAAGTAAGACATTTATTCTGTTATTTGCTTTAATCTTTTAAAATTTAATACATTAGTTTTGTAATCCTTCATTGTATATAATCAGATACTCACTCGAGGACTCGAGAAGAAGATCTGTGGTGAATCACTGTGGAGAACCTTCGCGTATCTCGACTTACACGTTCCACATTACTGCTTGGGTGTACTAAATGATGAGCTCAAGCGTATGCACAGATTGAGTATGGATGTGGTAAGTGAATGCGGATGCGTGTTGCCCATGACTCATGCCATTCCGTGCGCATGTGAGCTTAAAACATATATTGACACAAATGAATCGGTCCGTGTTGACCGCATCCATCCTTTTTGGAGATCTCTTACGTTTGAAGGGTTGAGTGACATACCAGTTACTGCTCCAGTATATACTGACGGGTCTGAGGATCACCGATTTTTTCAATCTCTTGTGGAAAAGGTTGAAAAATTAGATCCTTCAATGGTGCGTAGCATATGGATGATGATTCATGATCAGATAAACCCGGAACAAAGTGGCTTTAAAGAACCTGAGGTCAAAGACACTGTTAGGGGTAGACCAAAGGGAAATTCATCAATAAAATGAAATCCGAGTGCATGGGAGTACAGTTAGTCACCACGAGGTCGAGAACGATCCTCAGGTTCGAGGAGTAGTCGTAGTCGAGGCCGTTCCTCATCCTCATCTGTGCATAACAGCCAGATGCCGGGTATATTTATGGGTTTAATGGGCTATTTACGGGTTTAACGGACTATTTACGGGTTTAACGGACTATTTACGGGTTTAACGAACTATTTACGGGATAAAAAAGCTATTTTTTTTACCAATCCGACACGCGGGCGTGTGGATATCACACCTCACCGTGTGGTCGGACGTGATAGCCTCACGCCTCACCGCGTGGTCGGACGTGACAGCCACATGCCCGACCTTACGGTGAGGCGTGAGACTATCACGTCCCACCACACGGTGAGGCGTGATATCTATACGCCCGACCACGAGGTGAGGCGTGATGGCCACACGCCCACGTGTCGGATTGGCAAAAAAAATAGAAATTCCCCTCCCAAAACCCATGAAAGGGCATTTTCGTCCTTTCACGGGGCTAGGGGTGGGAATTTGGGCTGGGTTTAACAACACCCTTATTTAAACTTAATAACATTAATTTGAGGGATAAGATTGACTTTTCCATCCTATTAAAATCGCAGGAGCTTATCCCACCTCCTTATACCACCCCTTCATTGGTATAGGATTTGAGGGATAAGAAGCTTATCCCTCATCCGTCTCACTCTTCTATCTCCCAAACAAACACGGAATAACTTATCTCGTGTTTTTTATCCCTATCCCCCCTCCTATATCCCTTCTAACAAACACCTCGTAGGGTTAGGCTATGCTTACTTTGTTTTTACTACCATTGGATGAATTTACTTTGTTAAAATCTGCTTTACTTTATCATAAACTCTAATACTTAAAATATAGTAAAAATAATGATTTTATTAATTTGACATAATTCAAAATTTATATATGAATTTCTAAAAAAAATATCACAACTTTCCAAAATATAAGTAATTTGAAATATTCTAACTTGATTCCAATCTATTTGCTTGTTCATTATACTCAATTCGCCTAGTTCCCAAAATTTTGGTTATTCGGAGTTTAATTTTGATTATGCTATTTAAGTTTTATATTGTAGGTTTTGGTTCAAAAAAAAAGTTTTATATTGTAAGTTCGGAACAGTGAGGGGCGGGTAAGTAGCTGTTTCTCATGTCTTATCCCGTGGAGAACCACAACAGCTGTAGCGGAGGCTATGTGCGTTAGAGAGACTCTATCGTGGCTCAAGACTAATTAAGTAAATAGGGCGGTTCTGGAATCCGACTCGTTGATCATCACCCGCGCTTTCAATGAACCCAGCGACGATCGCAGCGACCTCAACTGCATAATTTTTTATTGTAAGGCAATTGCAGCCCAAGTGGACGTCGTTAAACTTACCTTTGCACCTAGGCAAGTGATAGCTCCCATTTATATAAGGTTTTTAGGCTTGTTTTAGTTCGTTTTTGCTTTATTTCCATTCAATTTCAGTATCATTTTGCTATCTTTCAGTCAAAATCAGTAATTTCCATTATTTATGGCATTTTCTGTATTTTTAGGTGTTTTGGGACTGTTTGAGCATTTTCGAACCAGACCCGTGCCTTGTGGAGCACCTCCGGACAATTCAGGGACCGTCGGAGCATATTTCGGAAGTCTAGGGACCAAAACAAAGGAAAAAACCCGGACTCAACCCCAATTTAGTGTCTGTCTCGCCGAGACAGTGTCTGTCTCGCCGAGACAGTGCATGTCTCGTCGAGACAGGCCCTCGTATCGTTGAGACACTGCCCGTCTCGACGAGACGAGGCGGGCCGATGGTTCCCAAAAAGGAACTATCGCGTGGTGTCTCGACGAGACGCCTAGTGTCTCGTCGAGACACCCTCTTGTCTCGTCGAGATACTTCTTGTCTCGACGAGATGAAACACTGGAAGCAATTTCCCAGCGTTTCCTCACTCCTTAGGCGCGAATTTGAACCTGCAAACTGCCCAAACTACCCCTAACTAAGCCTGCACTATAAATAGAAAAGGATGTCATCTTTGTTAGGGTTCTTCCTTTTTCCTTTTTGTTCTTCTCTGTCTCTCTTTCCTTGTATTCAATTTTATTGTTTTACTTCCATTGTAACAGCTCTTAGCTTGGGGGGAAGATTGATATAGGATAGTGGCTCTCCCGATTTGTAATCAGAATCAGACGAAATCGGGTTTTATATTCCTAATTCCTTACTCTATCTCTTGCTTTTTGCTTATTTGAATTAATGATGATTCAAGCTTATAATGCGTGTTATAGTTGCTTGTTTAATTTAACTATGAACTAATCCCCATCCAATCTGGGATGGGGATGAATTGATTGCGTAACCATGTATGATTAGGGATTTAGTTTACTGGATTGTTTCCAATTGATTAGATTATGTGAGCTTAATGTCTAGATTTGTCAGAGATAGGATGATTGCTAGAATGAGATTCGATGATGATCAACTAGCCTGACATAGCAGAACCTAATGCCTTGAGTCTGACAAATTTAGGATTGCAGATAGGTAGATACCTGACCAAGGAATTACCTAATCCGAATTAGCATAATCTGACCTCGCTAGAGACCACTAGGAGTGCGGGCTAGTGGCTGGGCTACGACTTTAGCCTTAATCACCACAGACCCTAATGCTTTGCATGGCCTAGGTTATATGCCTAATCAAGCCGTCAACCAAATGCATGTGAATAGACTATAGGAGACTGATAATCTCCACGTGGTTAATTAGGTGGTTACCGTCAATTATCATTATGATATGAAACTAAATCCCAGTAAATCATACATGGGATCCAATTAAGGGAATCCCCATCTTAGATTGTGTCATCAATTAATTCGAATTCTTCCCTGTCAAACGTTTTTATTTTTTATTTTAGAAATTAGCCTCTTTAATCACTCTACCACATATTTACCCTTCCGAACAATTGTGTTCCTACCTTGGGCCAACTAGTTGTGATAAATAGTCCTTGTGGTTCGATCCTGTGCTTAGCACTGTATTACTTGCTGTGATAGGATACACTTGTCCTGTTAACCGCTATATATTTTATGAGCATCAAGTTTTTGGCGCCGTTGCCGGGGACTATTTTTGTTTATAACTAGTTTACTTTTGGTGATAGGTTTATATAATTGTTTGGAATTCCAAGAACCGAGGTTCTGGGAATTACTCATCATTGCATTTTGATTCTTAAGCTGATATTGTTCTTGCAGGACGTAAAAGGGTGACACAATGGCCGAATATCCGTCGGTCATGGAGCTGTTGAGGGCAAAGCGGCCTATAAGCACCTCTGGCATCCTCGATCCGACAATAACAGCAATGTCATTTGAAATCAGACCAACAATGATTCAGATGATCCAGAACTCGGGACAGTTCGGTGGGGATTACTACGAAGATCCTAACTCACATCTTGACAAATTCATGGAATACTGCAGCACTTTCAAGTGCGAAGACGTCACATCTGAACAGATCTTCCAGAAGCTGTTTAGATTTTCTTTGAAAGAAGAAGCTGCAGAATGGCTACAATCCATTGAGCCAGGGTCTCTCACTGACTGGGACACTACAGTATCAGCGTTTCTAGCAAAGTACTTCCCTCCGTCAAAGACTGCACAATTCAGAAGCGACATCACCTCGTTTAGGCAGTCCGACAGTGAGAACCTGCATCTAGCCTAGGAGAGGTTCCAAAATTTGTTAAGATGGTGCCCCCAGCATGGTTACCAGCGGTACCAGCTTGTTGACATGTTCTACTCAGGAATATCTCCTGTCAGTCGTGCCTTACTGGATGCAGCAGCAGGAGGAAATCTATTCAACAAGACTGCAGTTCAAGCATACAATCTGATGAAAGAATTAGTTGAACGAAGCACATGTTGGCAAGTTGAGAAGCCGGCTCCAAGAAGAGGCACAACAGCCAAAGAGTTCCCTGGAATATTTTCAGAATCAAATCATCAGATAGCAGCGCTTACAGAAAAAGTAGATCTACTGGAAACTCACCTGAAATCATCGAAACCAGTAGCAAGCTGTGAGGTGTGCAACGGAGGGCACAAGAACGTGGAGTGCCCGATTGTACTTGAACAGATCCATTATCTAAAACAGTATGGGTCAAATGGCACGCATTGGCAGCAGGACAGACATCGAGGATCAGGTTCTGAGACTGAATGGGAGAGAAGTATAGATGTCCTGAGAGAGAGCCTGAGTGCTATAGAAGGAAGATTGGCACACAATCAAGCTTTATGCCAAAGGCTTCAAACACAGGTCAGTAAATTGGTAGAAGAGGAAGCACGAGCAATCACGCTTAGGAGCGGAACACAGGTAAGCGCACCAGCCTTTGTGCCTCAGCAAGACAAGGCAGACCCCATTCCTGGTAATATCTCTACCCCGTCTGCTCCACAGGTAAGTGTTTCTGATCCAACTCCAATTACTGAAACTGATGTACCACCAACACAGGTTACTTTGCCTTATCCTACTTCTAGGAGAGCTAAGTTAGACAAGGATTATTCCAAAATGTTAAATGTGTTTAAGAAAATCGAGATTAACCTCCCGTTTCTTGAACTTCTTGAGAATATGCCTGTGTATGGAAATTTTTTAAAAGAGCTGATCTCTAAAAAGAGAAAACTAGGAGATCATGAGACTGTAATGCTAAGCCAGGAATGTTCTGCCATGCTAACAAATCCGTTACCTAAAAAATCTAAAGATCCTGGTAGTTTTAGCATTCCCTGTACAATAGGCAAGGTTCATTTTAAACGTGCTTTATGTGATCTTGGTGCAAGCATAAATCTTATGTCGTTGTCTGTTTACAGGAAATTAGGAATGGGAGACCCAAAGCCTACGTCAGTCACAATTCAGTTGGCTGACAGGTCTATAAGGCGTCCGGTTGGAGTGGTAGATGACCTTTTGGTCAAGGTAGATCAGTTCATCTTCCCAGCTGACTTCGTGATCATGGATATTGAAGAAGATGATCAAGTCCCGATCTTGTTAGGGAGGCCTTTTCTCGCCACTGGACGAACACTGATTGATGTTGAGGGAGGCAAACTGATTCTCAGGCTTCAAAACGAGGAAGTGGAATTCAACATTCTAAAATCTATGAAATTTCCTGTTGATGATGAATGTTGTAATTTTCTGAGCGTAACTGACTCTTTGGTTGAGAATGTTTTCCAGAAAACTGAAGAACGGAACCTGAGTATTGAACTAGATGAGGAGCCATTGGATTTGGAGACCGAGGTAGAAGGTAAAGAGGGTTGTCATTGGGCCCAGCACGATGAACTCTTGGACAGAGAAACAAAGACAAGGCCTAAGACCTCGATTGAAGAACCGCCGACCCTCGACCTCAAACCCTTACCTGCCCATTTAAAATACGTGTTCTTGGCACCTCCTTTACACTTACCTGTGATTATTTCGGCTGAACTTACAGGTCCTGAGGAAGATCGTTTGGTGGAGGTGTTGAGGAAGCACAAGGGAGCGTTTGGATGGCAAATGTCGGACATCAAGGGAATCAGCCCGTCTCTTTGTGAACACCGGCTCTATATGGAGGATAAGGTGAAGCCGACTGCTCAACCACAGAGAAGACTCAACCCAAACATGAAGGAAGTAGTGAAGGCTAAGGTAATTAAGTTGCTTGATGCAGGGATGATCTATCCAATCTCTGACAGCCAGTGGGTGAGTCCAGTGCATATGGTGCCGAAGAAGGGGGGCACAACAGTGACATTGAATGAGAAGAATGAACTAATCCCGGTGCGGAAAACCACCGGGTGGCGAATGTGCGTGGACTACAGGAAAATGAACGACGCCACCAGGAAGGATCATTTCCCTCTTCCGTTCATTGATCAAATGCTTGAACACATGGCAGGTAAGTTTTTCTTCTGTTGTGTGGATGGGTATTCGGGCTACATGCAAATATCAGTGGATCCTGACGATCAGGAAAAGACCACTTTCACTTGCCCTTTTGGGACATTTGCATATAGACGGATGCCCTTTGGGTTATGCAATGCACCTGCTACGTTTCAGAGGTGTATGACAGCTATATTTTCTGATATGATAGAAAAATTCATGGAGGTCTTTATGGATGATTTTTCTGTTTTTGGTACCACTTTTGATAGCTGTTTGCATAACTTGGGATTAATGCTGCAAAGATGTGAGGAAACTGACCTAGTCCTAAACTGGGAAAAGTGTCAGTTTATGGTCACTGAGTGTATAGTGTTAGGGCATAAGGTATCACGAAAAGGGATTGAGGTAGACCCTGCTAAAGTTGAGGTCATTGAAAAACTACCTCCCCCTTCCAATTTCAAAGCAGTTAGGAGTTTTTTAGGCCACGCTGGTTTTTATAGGCGCTTTATTAAGAATTTTTCTAAAATTGCCAGGCCTATGACCCAATTGTTGCTGAAGGATGCCAATTTTGTTTTCACACCTGAATGTCTTGAATCTTTTAACACTTTAAAAGACAAATTGATTAAAGCTCCCATAATGGTTAGTCCCAACTGGGATTTACCATTCGAGCTAATGTGTGATGCCAGTGACACAGCTGTAGGTGCATGCTTAGGTCAGAAAGTGGATAAAATTTGCCGACCAATTTCATATGCTAGTAGAACTCTGAATGACGCTCAATTAAATTATACCACCACAGAAAAAGAGTTATTAGCTGTGATTTTTGCACTTGACAAGTTTCGTTCATATTTGGTGCTTTCAAAAGTTATTGTTTACACTGACCATGCTGCATTGAGGTATTTGTTTTCAAAACAGGATGCCAAACCTAGACTCCTTAGGTGGATTCTATTACTGCAGGAGTTTGATCTGGAGATACGAGATAAGAAGGGAGTTGAAAATGTGGTTGCTGATCATCTTTCTAGATTGGAACAAGAGGAGGTGGATACAGACACCGATGCAGACATCCAGGAGACATTTCCCGACGAGCACTTACTGTCAATTAGACATGTCCCTTGGTTTGCCGATTTTGCTAATTTCCTTGTAGGAAAGCTGATCCCTCCAGACCTCTCTTACCAGCAGAGGAGGAAGTTCCTGCACGACGCAAAGCAGTACCTCTGGGATGATCCCTACCTATTCAAGGTTTGTGGCGACAACATCATCCGTCGGTGCATTCCTGAGGAGGAGGTAGCTTCCGTCCTTGCATTCTGTCATTCTAAAGAGGTAGGTGGCCACCATGGCGCGGACAGAACTGCAGCTAAGGTACTCCAGAGTGGGTTCTATTGGCCCACAATCTTCCATGACGCTTTTAATTTTGTTAAAAACTGTGATAAGTGTCAACGAACTGGTAACGTTTCACAGAGACATGCCATGCCTATGACACCAATTTTAGTCTGTGAAATCTTTGATGTTTGGGGGATAGACTTTATGGGACCTTTCCCGAAGTCGTTCAATAACGAGTACATTCTTGTAGCCGTGGACTACGTTTCTAAATGGGTGGAGGCTGTAGCCCTGCCTAGTAATGATGCGCGGGCTGTCATCTGATTCTTGCAAAAGAATATCTTCACACGGTTTGGCACCCCCCGCACCATTATTAGCGACGGCGGGTCTCATTTTTGTAACCAAGCTTTTAAACAGGTCCTGCATAAATATGGGGTCACTCATAAAGTGGCTACCCCGTATCATCCCCAGACCAGTGGTCAAGTTGAAGTGTCAAATAGAGAGATCAAAACCATTCTTGAAAAAACAGTAAATTCCTCTAGGCATAATTGGTCACTCAAATTAGATGATGCCTTGTGGGCATATAGGACAGCGTTCAAAACACCAATTGGCATGTCCCCATTCAGGCTAGTTTACGGTAAGGCATGTCATCTCCCTGTAGAACTCGAACATAAAGCCTACTGGGCTACCCGTTTTCTAAACTTTGATACACGAGTTGCAGGTGAGAAACGGTTATTGCAGCTTGGTGCCCTGGAAGAGTTCAGGCTCAGTGCTTATGAGAATTCACGGATCTATAAGGAGAGGATGAAAAGATGGCATGACAAGAGAATAATCAAACGCCACTTTGAGGTAGGGGATAAGGTTTTACTGTACAACTCCAGGCAGCGATTATTCCCTGGTAAGCTGAAGTCGAGGTAGTATGGACCGTTTGAGGTCACCCAGTTATTCTTCTTCGGAGCAGTCGAGATCACAGACGGCCACAATGCCCCTTTCAAGGTCAACGGGCAGCGTCTGAAAATTTATGAAGATAACTTGGGCGTAGTGAAACACTGCGTTACATAGAGGCCCCCTGAGGGAGTTTTTCCTATCCTATCTCTTTTCTTTCACTTACTGTTCAATTTCATAAATATGCATCTTTTGGAATTAAATGCATGATTTAGTGTGGGGGAGGAGGCAATAGGATAGGACATTTTGTACATGTACCAATTGCATGTTTTATGCCACTATTTGTATTTGTGTTTTGTGGCATGTTTAGCTTTTACTTTCAATATTTCGCTTTCAGTAGTTAGAAATAAAAAGAATCTTAGGCAGTTGATTTTTGATGCATCTAGCAATCCTGACATTACAGTTGAAATTGTGCTTTGAAAGTCTGAAAGCTCA
Source organism: Euphorbia lathyris (assembly GCF_963576675.1). Lineage (NCBI taxonomy): Eukaryota > Viridiplantae > Streptophyta > Magnoliopsida > Malpighiales > Euphorbiaceae > Euphorbia > Euphorbia lathyris. The sequence goes on from NC_088915.1 coordinate 23,257,741, forward strand.
GTTGAAATCGATGCATGCAAAAACTTGTGAACAACATTTGAGTCTCCAAAGAGTGTTATTTAACTAAGATTGATATGGAACGTTTCGTTAGGTGAGGCTAGGATTGTTGCAAATAACCCCTAAATTGTGAGCTAGAGCCTAAAGGTCAATATTTTAGACTCATTTTTAGGAACAATTGATCTCTTAGGTGTGGGATTACAGTTATTGTCATTTTGCTCATAGGAATTGCATCTAATACTGGTTGAATATTGTGTTATAATCGAACTTGAAATGATTAGGCAACCTAGGTTTAGCCCTTTGTGAACTTAGCCTATTCTTTGATAAGCCAAAATCCCTTACCAATTCCACTAGATAAGCCCCTTTGAGCCTTATTTACCCTTTTTCTTTGATCAACCTTGTTACAAGCCCTTAGCCTTCCTAAATACCCTTTCTCACCCAAGTTAATTGACTCAATTTAGGTTAGAAAATCCTTAGGCACACATCCTTCAAATTTCCATTAGCTACCATTGAAAGGTTGTAATTCTAAATACAAGAAGTAACCAATTCAAATTGACCCTTTGTCCCCTCTATCTCCAAAGAAAAGAAAAGAAATATATATGGTTCAAAAATTGAACCGAATAAATTACAGAGGAAATGATAAAAGGCATTCTTTAATTACTTCCCAAACTGAAATAAATCAACCTTGAGCTTCTATCTCGCATATAGTGGGAAAAGTGCCAATTTTTGCAAAAATATTCCAGCTAGTTGAGTCGTTAACTTTTTGCCTAAATTCCCTTTTTCCTACCCCCAAACCTTAGCCTATGTTACAACCCTTTGAAGACCTATAATCTTGTTTGATTGTGATGCATAATTTCGACTAGATGGATGATGCAATTCCAACGTGACCATTTTGTGCAGTAGACTGTAGAGCGTTTGCCAAATTCATATTTCACCCAAACACTTGAGTGCAAGAGCGACCACCTGTGAGCTAGCAATCATAGTCCTCGCCTTTTCGTTTTCGCAAAGTGTTGGTTGATAAAACTAATTAATCAGTTTTGGAGATTTATCTGAGGTTCACTTTGTTTTTAATTGTAACTTGAGTAGTCTGAGACAGTATAGATGATAAAAGTGCAATGGATCTTTGTCTGTGTACGGGAGCTATTTATTGAGTTTTCATTGCCTTTGATTCTTTCTTGCTTGCGGACAAGCAAGATTCAAGTGTGGGGAGGTTGATAGCTCCCATTTATATAAGGTTTTTAGGATTGTTTTAGTTCGTTTTTGCTTTATTTCCATTCAATTTCAGTATCATTTTGCTATCTTTCAGTCAAAATCAGTAATTTCCATTATTTATGGCATTTTCTGTATTTTCAGGTGTTTTGGGACTGTTTGAGCATTTTCGAACCAGACCCGTGCCTTGTGGAGCACCTCCGGACAATTCAGGGACCGTCGGAGCATATTTCGGAAGTCCAGGGACCAAAACAAAGGAAAAAACCCAGACTCAGCCCCAATTTAGTGTCTGTCTCGCCGAGACAGTGCATGTCTCGTCGAGACAGGCCCTCGTATCGTTGAGACACTGCCCGTCTCGACGAGATGAGGCGGGCCGATGATTCCCAAAAAGGAACTATCACGTGGTGTCTCGTTGAGATACTTCTTGTGTCGACGAGACGAAACGCTGGAAGCAATTTCCCAGCGTTTCCTCACTCCTTAGGCGCGAATTTGAACCTGCAAACTGCCCAAACTACCCCTAACTAAGCCTGCACTATAAATAGAAAAGGATGTCATCTTTGTTAGGGTTCTTCCTTTTTCCTTTTTGTTCTTCTCTCTCTCTTTCCTTGTATTCAATTTTATTGTTTTACTTCCATTGTAACAGCTCTTAGCTTGGGGGGGGGGGGGAAGATTGATATAGGATAGTGGCTCTCCCGATTTGTAATCAGAATCAGACGAAATCCGGTTTTATATTCCTAATTCCTTACTCTGTCTCTTGCTTTTTGCTTATTTGAATTAATGATGATTCAGGCTTATAATGCGTGTTATAGTTGCTTGTTTAATTTAACTATGAACTAATCCCCATCCAATCTGGGATGGGGATGAATTGATTGCGTAACCATGTATGATTAGGGATTTAGTTTACTGGATTGTTTCCAATTGATTAGATTATGTGAGCTTAATGTCTAGATTTGTCAGAGATAGGATGATTGCTAGAATGAGATTCGATGATGATCAACTAGCCTGACATAGCAGAACCTAATGCCTTGAGTCTGACAAATTTAGGATTGCAGATAGGTAGATACCTGACCAAGGAATTACCTAATCCGAATTAGCATAATCTGACCTCGCTAGAGACCACTAGGAGTGCGGGCTAGTGGCTGGGCTACGACTTTAGCCTTAATCACCACAGACCCTAATGCTTTGCATGCCCTAGGTTATATGCCTAATCAAGCCGTCAACCAAATGCATGTGAATAGACTACAGGAGACTGACAATCTCCACGTGATTAATTAGGTGGTTACCGTCAATTATCATTATGATATGAAACTAAATCCCAGTAAATCATACATGGGATCCAATTAAGGGAATCCCCATCTTAGATTGTGTCATCAATTAATTCGAATTCTTCCCTGTCAAACGTTTTTATTTTTTATTTTAGAAATTAGCCTCTTTAATCACTCTACCACATATTTACCCTTCCGAACAATTGTGTTCCTACCTTAGGCCGACTAGTTGTGATAAATAGTCATTGTGGTTCGATCTTGTGCTTAGCACTGTATTATTTGCTGCGATAGGTTACACTTGTCCTGTTAACCGTTATATATTTTACGAGCATCAACAAGCAAACCGTGTCGCTCATAGCTTAGCAATAGCGTCGCGGCATAATGTTAGTCCTTCGATTTGGCTAAATGCTCCCTTTTTCTGTAGAGCTTTAGCAACTTCTGATGTTGATCTTTCTGCATAATATAATGAAGCTTCATTCTTTCAAAAAAAAAAAAACACATAAAAAAGTTATCTAAATCAAATATTTATTTATTTATTAATTCATTTAATATATATATCGCTAATTAAAGTTAGATTAATGACATATATAATATATTGTCGGTTATACTAATTATTTTCTCCTTTTAATCGAATGGATTCATGAACAAGATTAAATTTTCCTTCGTGTTTCTTCTTGATAAATTGTACATATATTTACGATAACCTTATAGCGAGTTTATACAATATACTGGGGAGGGATTTTTTTTTCGGTTTCTTTTTTTTTTTCTCTTCTCACATCCTTGACCTTTATTGATTATATTTTTATGTTTTGTTTTGAGTTCAATAGAACTCTAAAAAAACAGGTAACCCTAATCCCTCTTGTGATGATTTATGAGGTTTTTTTTAACCTCATGGTTCAATAGAGGTGTCAACTATGGTTATTTGGCTCGGTTTTTGTTTTTCCGGGTCCTCAGGAGTTTCCTAAATTCCAAAGGAGGAGATTGCCTGGCTCCCTTTACTATTATGGATCATATTTGATTTTAGACCATTTTCTATCTTTTCTCTCTCGTGTGTGTGTGTTATGTGTGTGTCTCATTCTATGTCTTTTTTATACGTGTCCTTAACATAACACCTCCCTTCTATTTAAGTAAATGAAAGAGGAAAAATGAAAACCCTAAACTACTCTAAGCTAACCTAGACATGTTTATGGGCTGGGTCGGGCCAGGCTCGGGGCCGGCTACACTGGGTTTATGAATAAAAACTTCTATTCAAACCCAGTCCAACCCGTGCTAAATATGCTTCGGGCTCGGGCCGGGCTGGGCTAGATCAGAGAACATTAATCCCAGACCCGCCCATACTTTTCATATATAAATTTCAATTTTTATTTCAACTATTTTTTTTTATGATGCATTTCAACTAAATTACAATTAACAATATTATGAAAAAAAAAGTGAGGTTTAAAGAAGAATGAGATGGAATTAGATTAGGCGAAACGTGAATGGGATATGGAGATGGAGGGAGGCAGGCAGGCAGACGGAATGTGAAAAAAACAAACAATCAGATAGTATTAGATTAGGTTTGCTTAGGTATGATTTATATATTAGGTTGAAATAGTTTTTATTTTTACTATTATTATATTAATAAAAGTAAATATATGAATAAATTTTATAACAGGATATAGGAATAAGTTTTAGACTTGAATGCATCATCTTTATATTTGAGTTTTATTAATTAACATATATAAACTGTAATAATATATAAACAAAATATAAATACATACTAATCTTTTACGGACCGGGCCGGGCCAGACTAAGACTGACTTTTATAATAGACTCCAAACCCAATCCATAAATTAATGGATATCTTTGAGATTGGACCGGGGCAGGCTAGATAAAAATTTAGTCTGACCAAGTCCATCCCATTATCTGGCCTATGAACAGATCTACTCTAATCTTATTTTACTTGGTGTTGGAATTTTTAAATTAGAAATATTTTCCCCTTTCTTCAAAAAAAAAAAAAAAAATAAATATATTTTCACCTTATTATTGTTAGGGTGATGACTGTTGTGGGTCCTCTCTTTGCTGAACTTGTTGGCCACTGTTGGCACAAGATTAGGGCTTAATTAGTAAGCTTGCTGGTTTCAGAACTGGGCCCTAATAGGCTTGTTGGCCCAGAATTGATATGGGCCCATATGATATGTAATCTCTATTAATAGAGATGGGTCAAATACATGAATATCATAATTAAGTACAAAATTACAACTAAGTCATATCACCAAACTTAATTCTTAATATGTCGTTATTCTCTATATATTATGATTTTATACCATAATTTAAAAATTCTAGACTCCAATTCATAAATCATAAACCCTCGAAAATATATTCTAGACTTTTAATTTATAAATTTTAATCCACACAGAAATTCATATTTTAAAAACTATTTACAAGTATGTCAAGTCATAATTTTAGATTATATCAAACTAGTAAAATCAGTACTTTCAATATATTTTAAGGATTAAAATTTATAAATTAAAGTCTAGAATATATTTTCGAGGGTTTATGATTTATGAATTGGAGTCTAGAATTTTTAAATTATGGTATAAAATCATAATATATAGAGAATAACGACATATTAAGAATTAAGTTTGGTGATATGACTTAGTTGTAATTTTGTACTTAATTATGATATTCATGTATTTGACCCTAATCTATTTTTATAATTTCGGCCCAAATTTTAATTAAAAAAATTCAAGACGTGAATTGGTTTTAGAAAGGATATTCCAAACTAAATGTGGGCTTCGATCCGACTTTTCAGTACTTCAAAAAAAAAAAACGATTATGCCTCTTGACATTTCGAGCGAGGACCTCCAATCCTTCGACATTAAAGAACTAACTCTTCAGGATTAGCAATATTTTATTTTCCAACAAAATATAGCAATTTGTAAATATACTTTTCATAGAACGGTCATAGAACGGTCATGAAGGTCACAAGTTTGTAAATTTTATCATTATGATTAAGAAAACCTTTATTTCAAATATTATTTTAATTGCTCGATTCATATTTGAAATATAAAATTTTCTTGTTATTAATAGTTCGAAATAAATTATATTATGAATATAATTTATAATATAAATCATATTTAAAGTCAATTATTAGTAACCTTAAACCACGATTTCAATTTAATAGTTTATAAAGAAAAGTACAAAAATAAATTTTATGGTTTGGTCGATTTGTAAAGACAATGCTCTTAGTTTAAAAGTTTACAAACAATGATATGTGCTTTTTGTAGTGGACAAACTCAACCGTTCCTTAAAAAATTATTGTTGTGTCTATTTACCCTCAAAAGGAGCGACTTGTAGCAATTAAAAATACCGACTTTGCAGATTCTTCAAAATATGATGTAATGGATGTTGTAATGGAATGCTCATAACCATGTTTGATTAGTAATATTCCATCTATTCCATAATATTTGTCTTTTAAGGTTAAAGCGCACGAATTAAGAAATGCAATTAATGTTAACTAAAAGACTTTGCTACCCTTGTATTAATTGCATCCATTAATTAATTTTTATCTATTCCTAAAGTAAAAAGGCAACTTAAATAGGGGTATATTTAGTAAAACATCAATTAATGTACATTGATTGTATCAAAATGTCAAACATTATGGAACAAAAAATTTCTCTAGAAAGACAAATATTATGGAACAGAGAGAATATCATTTTTGTCATAATGGAATCATAAATACATCACTTAATTTTTCTTTACAAATTTACGTAATGGACAGTACGTGGTTAATGTGAATGCTATCCGAGTTAATGAAGAAAAAGATAAACAAGTCTGGGGTTAGAATATGCAAAGTAATGTGAGATCTAAAAAGAGTATTCATAAGATATCTAAGGAGTAGATTGACAAGTGTCGCCGAGATATTCCATTTGATGTTGGTAATAAGTTGAAGAAGAATTTGAAGATAGCCCCACAGAGAAAAAACATCATGGAAATTTACACTTTGAGGTTAAGTGTACTCAAGAATTAAGTTCAAGCAAAATGTGTGGCAAGCTTCGACTCTAGAAAATTGATACTCTCAATATTACGAAGAAATTGAACCTGAATGCTTATAAAGTGCTATTGGTGTTTAAGGAGGATCCGAGAAGGAACTTGGAGATCAAGTTCTTTTCAAGAGAGAGTATGACGAGGGCATCAAATTGAAGAGGGACACGAAGCCGAGCATTGAGGGGTCGAAAACAAGCCGACAAAGCCAAAACACGCTCTGACTCGTCGAGTCAATAAATGAACCAAAACAGTTTGTTTTAGGGGGTTTTCCAAATCTTTTTGTATTTTAGGCATAACTTCTTCATACGAGTTTTATAGATTAATGCAATTCAAATTGGTATGGAAAGCTAAGACATGAAGCTTCAACTTGTATCTTTCACATATTTCGAGATTCGGATTTAACATGTTAAAAAACAAGTTGCAAGGCGAGTCATCTAATGAAATGGAAAAATTACGGGTTTAAATGTTATTTATTTGTTGACATTTTTAACATTATTTTTTGTATTTAATTATTTTTAATTAGTTGAGTTTTGATGTAATTTTAGCCTTTTTAAATTACAGGGGTATCATTCCTTTCTCTCAACCCTTCTCTACGTCACTTAAATTATTTATTAGTTTAGGGTTAACAATCTTCTTTCTCACAACTTTTTAGAACGTTACAAGAAGAGTGAAGACTTTGAATTATTGCTTTATTAAAGAAACCAGCTGTGTTCTGTAATGACCAGTATGGGATGTAATGGAATTGTACTTGTTCTTGTCAAAGAAAAATGATTAATTCATGGAACATTTGCTTAGTTAATTACTTTTTACATATAACTTTTACTTGGTAACTAATCATCCACAGAGGTCAACCATATTTTACAGCTGATAAACTGGAGTAGGAAAAAATTGGGAGAGAATGGAAAAAGGGAAACAAAAATTGGTGTATGTTTTTATTAAAACAAGTAAACAAGTTAGGGATATTTAGCACCTCAACAATAAGTTTGGAGTCTGACTTCACACTAACATTAGAACATCGATTGAGGGTTAGTCAAGAGAGAACCGACAAAATGTTTACTCGAATTAGTTTAATGGACTGGATAACCAATGATCCACAACCTAACCGAATGTAATTATTGCTTGGTTTTGATGTCAGGGAATATGTGCTTATATGGTTTTTGATAGTTAAATTGAAGTTTAATGTTGGCTTAATACATTATCATCCTCATGAATTTAGTTTAAAATATTGATTCAGCCTTTGAATTTATATAGTCTCATTAGTTCACTAAACTTGTTTAAAGTTACCTGTTAGTCATCTGAATTTGTTTAAAATACCTAATTGATTACAGGGACCTGGTTAAGCCCTTTAAGTTTTTTATTTAATTTTTTTTTATTATAGTGCTTATGCTTTATAAATACCATAAAATCTCAGGATTATAGTAAGAAATCCTCTTACTACCATGATGTAGTTAGATCCACTTGTTGGAGTTCTGTTGTCTATTTGTTTTCATTTTTCCATAATTATTTTTTATTTTTTAATTCTAAACAGAAAATAAAATGTGTTTGGTAAAATTTCGGAAGCAGCAAAAACAATTAACTAATATCTTCTACCTACTAACAATAAACATGAACAGATAACCAAACAAACCCTTAATTAATATACTATTGAAAAAATGGTTTTAATTGGCCCCGTTTGTTTGCCATAAAATTGTGTACCTAAAATATTAGGTAAGAGAATTTTTTTGTTGGAAAATAAATGTTTTACGATGTTTGACTACATATCGGTAAAATATTTTACTTTTCTCAAAAGGGTAAAACATTTTCTTTACTTTCTTCGTGTATTTTTCTGTTAACTAACCTAAAATTTTCCGTTGATTATAATTTTTTAAGTAAATAAACACAAAAAAAAAAACAGAAAAATATTTTCCGACAAACAAATAGGAATATATGCAATAAATTATAATTAGAGGAGATACCACTTAAAGGATGTTTAAGTAATTTTAAACCGATTAATCAAATCTAATTACGTAAATTATAACAATGTTATCTGAACTTTATCCTAATTTACACTTTGGTACCTAGATTAAATTTTATCCCAAAAATATATCTGAAGTAATGATGATTGAACAATTTAGTATATTTTACCAGTCAATGCGAGTTTCATGAGTTAATTAAATTAATGGTGATCCCTGAACTTTACCATAATTCACACTTTGGTACCTGAAATTTTTTTTCCTAAAAATATAACTCAAGTAAAAGTGACAAGACAATTTAGTATATTTGATCGGTTAGTAACCGGTCAACGTGAGTTTGACCATTTTGAATTAAAAAGGACTCACCATACACTCAATTAACATAAAATATTTAAGCATATGTGTAATTTACACCTAAAAAAAGCATTAATATTTAGGGTACCATTGGTGTAATTTATCCCTAAAAAAAGCCGTAACATTTAAGTAAACATTTGTAATGCATATTCACATTGTGGTTTATTTCTATAAAATAAATAAAAAATTATATATGAAGAATTTCTTTTTCCTGTAAATTGAATAACGAGAAATTGGTATTTTACTTGATTTTTATTTACTCAGAAAAATGTTTTTCTTACATATATTCCTAGTTATTCTGAGAATTACTAGAGATAGTATTATCCTCTTTTAGACACGTTTTTGTTAGATAGTACTTTGACTTTAATTATATTCAATAATTATTTAAAAGAAAACCATTATTGTTAATTTTATTTTCCTTTTTGTAGAATACTTATTTATCCGTATATATAATGTTAAAATGTACTTCGTTTTTGAGTAATAATCTGATTATCATAACTTAAGGGACACTCCTTTTGAGTGATAATTTGATTATCATAATTTAAGGGACACTCCAAGTTGAGTAGATATAGAATCTATGAGAGTAATTTAGGAATTTATTGTGTGATTGGAAGGATGGTTTGGGGGAGAAGATGTATTAGACAGGTAAAGTTATAGAAGGGTTTAGGAAAAGTTATAACCTTCCAAACCCTCCAAATTGGGAGTTTAAGAGGATTAAAATTTTATTTTATAAAATTACTGATATCGAATGGTTAGTAGAGGTTATGCTTACTTTGTTAAAATAAGTCATATGATCCAATTAACGATTCATGTAACCCACAATTAAACTAATTAGAACTGGTCCATTTATTATTTTGGCCATAAACGGATTGATCCAACTATCACATACAATAAACGGGTCAAATAGTACCGTAGGAAATAAACTATGACACGTGGAGCACTAAAAACCTTCAGATCTAGCGAAACTTCTAGGAATTGTTTCCCACTGAAAAACCCTCATGTGACCTAGAAAAGACCGTCTAAAGGCATCTCCTAATAGCAGATTTCTCTTAAGAGAAGACTTATCCTCATAGAAGAACGATTCCTAATAGAAAAAAGAGTCCTACAAGAAGATAGATTTGCTAAAGCACTATAAATAGTCAGGTATGGCAAAAACCTAGAGGTACGTTAACATAACTACTTCACTCAAATCCTTGCTTACTTACGCATCAGAACGAGTTCGCCGGACTTCGGCCCCTCTGTGACTATCCGTTCTTTCTTATAGGTCACTCGAAGGACACGAATGGTGCTTCGAAAACAAAGTTATCAAATAGTAAATTAATCGAGTTTAGAAGTGTTTAATGGTCGGTTTAGTCCTAAAATCAAACCGAATTAAACTAAAAACTGAATAATCAATAAAATAAGACCAAACAAAACTGAATAATAATAATAAACCGAACTGAAATGAATTGAACAGTTCGATTCAACAGTTTCAACATTACATATCAAAAAGTGTATTTTTTTAAAGGAAAAGGGAAATTTTACTAAGAATCCTCAAGAAAAACGATACAATAGAGGAGGGAGAACATGATCTGAAACTCAACAACCAGACTTAGAACTGACACCTCTTGTTAAAGTATGGCCTATACGATTCGATAATCGATTAACAAAGCTATAATGATACCCACGCAACATCTTTGTAATGATACTATGAAAAGCATTAAAAAGGTTTGAGAATCAGATTCCATGGTAATATTTTTGTAATTATCCTCTTTCAACCAACTCAACGCTTCCTGCACAGTAAGACACTCAACAATAAGCGGGTCTAAGAAATATTGTTACATTCGTAACCAAAATATACACTGATTGATTTATTAGTTAAATATTTGAGTTTTATAAATATATTATTAGATTTAATCAATTGTACTGAAAAAAAAATCGTATTATTGTATTAATTGGAAATCAAGTTTTTAATCCATTTTAATAATCAAAGTTTAATATTAAAAGAAAAATCTCCATACAAATACTTTAAAGTTCATGAATTTACTATTTAAAATGCAGGTGCTTATATTTTATTATTATTGACAAATTTAAAATTTTCAAGTTAAACAAGTTTAGTTCATTAGTTTAATAATTACATTATTTTTAAAAAAATGGTTAAAAGAAAAGGTAAAAAAAAAAAAAATAAATTATTAAATTAAGCCAACTAATCCATGAAGAATGACATGTCTTACAAGTGGAGCAAGAAAAGAAAAACGTGGCATGCATTTTATAAAGGGGTAAAACACTTGTTGAATTTATAGAAAGAGTAAAACCACTTGTCACAAATTATTTCTAACTTGTGATACATTGAAAAGAAAGTATTTTTTTTTTATATTTGATTATTATAAATAGGATAATTTCTTTACATTGGGGGGGGGGGGTTTGGAAAGGATATTGCTAAATACCGTCCCTAATGTCCGGTTCACCGCACTGTTTTGATCATTATACCCTTGCCACTTTTTTTCCCCTAAAACCTGCAAAACTCTCTCTAGTTTTCTCTCCCGAGCACAAATCCCGGATTTGAAAAAAATGGATCAAAACATTCCCGAAGACAATGAGTTCGAACACGAGGTAATATTACGAGAATTAAAAACGTTATTTAGCATTTTTTTATTTTTTTTATTTGGTTTTTGCCTGGGCGGGTGGCGATTACCACCTGTTCCTTAGGCCGAACGGATGAACTACCCGTTCGCCCTAAGGAACGGATGGTAATCGCCACCCGCTCCACCCATGGAACGGGTGGTACGCGCCACCCGCTCCACCCATGGAACGGGTGGTACGCGCCACCCGTTCCACCTTTGGAACGGGCAGTACGCGCTGCCCGTTTCCACCTATGGTGAAACGGGTAGCCTGCCCGTTCAGGCCAATATGGGCAGAAATTGCCCCGAATTAATTTTGAACGGGAGAAATAGCCCCGAAGTATTTTTTTTTTGTAATTTTAATGTCAATTTTTCGTATATTCAGGTACCGATAGAAGATTGGAACCCCGATAACATTGATTATAGTTCGCGTTTCATAACGGATACCGTTTTCCCCTCTAGTCAGGATGTTATTGATTGGGCAAAAAAAATAGCTATTCAGAATGGGTTTGAGCTTGTAATATCTTCGCACAAAAATGGGGGAAAACAAAAGTTGTTGCGCTGTTCACGGGGTGAACGATATAGAGGTGTTGTGAAAAATGATGAAGATCCTGCAATTAGGAAAAGTAAAACTAAAGCGTGCCGCTGTAAATTTCAGATTAAAGCCTATCAACATGCAGACCTTTCGGGATGGGGGATAAAGGCTAAGGCTGGGTTAACTGGAATGCATAACCATACAATGCGCATGTATCCAGAGGGAAGTCGGCAAATGAGCGGACTCAGTATCGCATCTAAACAAATTGTGCGTGATATGTCTTCAGCTCAAGCAAAGCCTTGTGCTATTTTAGCAGCAGTTAAAGAAAAATACCCAGAGGACAACTCAGTAATTAAACACATATATAATTACAGGGACAAAATGAGGAGGGACGCGTTTGAAGGTAGAGACCTGGCTAGTCAATTCTACCATATTGCTGTGGAGAACAAATATGTCCATTACACACAGACTGATTCAGGTGTGATAACGCATGTGTTCATGGCACATCCAGAGTCAGTTGATATGTTTAGGACTTACCACTGGTACATCGGCATTGATTCAACGTACAAAACAAACAAGTACAAAATGCCGTTTGTTGAGATTGTTGGGATGACGCCATGCAATAATAATTTCAAGATAGCGTATGCTATTGTTAAAGACGAGACCGAAAGGAGCTATCGTTGGATTTTGCAAAGGCTGAAGATTTTGCTTGGGGATGATCTGAACCCGACCGTTGTTGTTAGTGACAGAGAGCTTGGGTTATTAAAGCCGATACAAGAAGTTTTTCCACAAGCAGCGCACTTGCTATGCACTTGGCATATAAATAAGGATGTGGAAGATCGTGTGTATAGAATCATTGGAGATAAAGGCCTTGCCTCTAAATTCAAGAATGGCAAATGGAGAATAATATTAGAATCATTAACCGTTGAGGAGTACGAGACCAATCTTATGATGATGAAGGAAAAGATGAGCAGGTTCAAAGGAGTTATCTCGTATGTTGAGGAGACATGGTTGGTGCATAAGGAGAAGTTTGTTGTTGCTTGGACAAAGGAGTTTCTACATTTTGGTAACACAACTACTTATCGAGTGGAGAGCGAACATGCTAGTCTAAAGCAATGGCTCAATACGGCAACTGGGTCCCTTGACACGGTATGGCAGAAGGTTCACAAGCAGATTGAATCACAAGCAACCAATATAAGGTATTTGCAATTTTTTCTACTGCGATTTTGGAATTTGCATTTAGGGTTGTATCATTTCACTAACTAATAATAATTTTGTCTTCGTATCAGGTACATGCTTGAACAGTCCCGGCTTCGTCAAGCAGTCACTTTCACCGGACGCCCATTAAGCCAACTTGTATTCAAAGTCTCTCATTATTGTCTGCAGTTGTTGAATCAAGAGTTAGAGCGTATGAGAGGGTTGAGCCATGAAGTGTACGTGCGTTGCGGTTGTGTATTGAGAACATCGCATCAGATACCATGTGCATGTGAGCTGAAACGAGCTTGTGATCTGGAACAAATGATCAGTTCTGAGAGTGTTCACGTGTTTTGGAGAACACTTTTAATCAATCATGGTCACACTGATGAAAATGACGGGCGTAATGATTTGAACGAGGAGCAGTGATATTTTAAGTCCTTAGTGGACCAAGTCTCTAAAGCCGACCCATCCGTAATGCGTAATATTTCAATGTTTATCCATGATCAACTACACCCTGATCAAGCTCAGTACACCAAACCCGATGTCAAAATTAACGTGCGGGGGCGACATAAGGTGAGCAAATCCACAAAACGTATGCCGAGTTCTTGGGAATATAATGAAACTCGTCGTGGACGGGCTCGTTCTACTAGTTCATCTAGGAGTCGTGGTAGAAGTGGCAGAATTAGCTCGTCATCCTCGGTACATAATGCTGCCTCATCAGGTAAATTATATCTGATAAACCTAACTTTTTTTTATAACTGTTTTGCAATATAGAGTTGTTTTACACTAATATACATGAATGCAGATGGAAAAACGTATCATGGTTCTGAATTCGTACATTCCGATAAAATAGTTGGCATAATTAAACCATACGTCGAATCATACTACGACGTTGTAGGTGATGGAAATTGTGGTTTCCGTACGGTAGCAACTTACATTTTTGGTGACGAAGAAGCGTGGCAGACAGTTAGGCATCACATTCGAAATGAAGTAATTGCTAACCGTTGTTTGTATCAAAGAGTGTTTGTTGATACTGTTGATGCAGCTCTTCGTAGAGTAAGTTGGGATGGTGCAGGTTGTACGCCGGATTATTGGATGATCGTTTGGGATGACTTGTGACCGGTTGCTACCATGTACAATTCTGCTATCATGTTATTTGGCTTCTCAGGTGGGGACACATTAGCGTTGTGTGGTACTATCTTACCATTGTATGCCGCATCGACTGCTACAAGACCATCACGTGAGATTTATATAGCTCATTTAGGGAATCACTGCCAGCACTACATACGTTTAAATTTATCGCCTAACTTTCCGGTGCCCCCTATAGTACACTGGTGGTTTGTGCACCGAGGCCAAAGCGTTGTAGGATGGGAGCGCTTCTATCACGATAGGGTGACACAGTGGACCAGATTGGCCCAACTTAGGGGATATTAGTGGTTGATATTCTGTAATGTTACAGGTGAATTCTGATCAATTATGTGTGGTTCTGTAATGTTACAGGTGAATTCTGATCAATTATGTGTGGTTCTGTAATGTTACAGGTGAATTCTGATCAATTATGTGTGGTTCTGTAATGTTACAGGCGAATTCTGATCAATTATGTGTGGTTCTGTAATGTTACAGGTGAATTCTGATCAATTATGTGTGGTTCTGTAATGTTATAGGTGAATTCTGATCAATTATGTATGGTTCTGTAATGTTACATGTGAATTCTGATCAATTATGTGTGGTTCTGTAATGTTACAGGTGAATTCTGATCAATTATGTGTGGTTCTGTAATGTTACAGGTGAATTCTGATCAATTATGTGTGGTTCTGTAATGTTACAGGTGAATTCTGATCAATTATGTGTGGTTCTGTAATGTTACAGGTGAATTCTGATCAATTATGTGTGGTTCTGTAATGTTACAGGTGAATTCTGATCAATTATGTGTGGTTCTGTAATGTTACAGGTGAATTCTGATCAATTATGTGTGGTTCTGTAATGTTACAGGTGAATTCTGATCAATTATGTGTGGTTCTGTAATGTTACATGTATCAGCGTCTATATTCCAACGTCTATATTCCAACGTCTATATTCGAACATGTGGTATTCCAACGGCTATATTCCAACGTCTATATTCCAACGGCTATATTCTCCATCTATAAAATTAAACATTCTTGCTACTTCAGTTATCCACATTTACTCTTTAAATTCCAATCAACGAAAACTCTCAAACATAAATGGCTTCATCTGATTTTACCAACGAGTTCCCTAATTTTCCTCCCGAACTTTGAATAAGTCTGATTGCACGACGAAGATGCTTGATTACCAATACTACGCAATCCGTGTATATGGAGAGACATTTGTGAGTCCAACAATGTTCCATCCTGAAACTCCATTTATGTTTTGCTTCAAGCTTCCATCTGCTGGTGAGTTTCCAATATACTCACTACACATGTTGTGGTTCTTATGTTATATGTATTACATGCCTTTTGAATTTGCTATAGAGGAATGGTTGAACAATTTGAATGAAGGAAATATTCCTAGTTATATTCAAATATTTCTGAAGTGGTTTATGCCTATTGATGACTGGAAAGCTATGTTCGCCAGACTACTGCGTGATAATCAGAGGGGAATTATCCCTAAAAAAAATTCAAGTCCATCATCTTTTTAAGATGGACAGAGTCTGAAATTTCTCATGAGGTTCATCGAACTTATCCTTACTCGATCGTGAAAAATTGGGATCGCTATAAATTAGAGGTTCGAGTACTACAGAGTATCAGCGCTTCAAAGAACGATTACCTGCCAGGACGAGCTTGGCCAAGAAATAGAGGAAATGCTCCATGGAACATTTTTCCTGTGGAATATGAGACGAATATTACAGAGGAGAAAGAGATATACCTTGCAATACAGTCAGGTGTACCAGCGACATCTTCACCAAACATTCAGGTGTACGAAGAAGATAGTGACTAATGTCTTTTTTTTCCGGTTTATGTCGTTGTAATGTATTTTTTCAGTTTATGTCGTTGTAATGTATTTTTACAGTTTATGCCGTTTATGTCGTTCTAATGTATTCTTAAATTTGCAATAATAACAAAACGTACCACAAAAAAAAACCAAATTCTGTCATAATAGTACTAAAATATCAATCCACCAAATTCAGTCAAAATAGTACTAAAATACTTCAAAATACAGTCATAACTCACTTGGCCAAATGCCAAGCACCCATAATCTGCTCTAACGACTGCCTATATACAATCGCAGCATCCTCATCCAGATGACTCATGTGATCCAACACAGTTTCACCCTAGCCAGATAATCGACTAACCCACTGTAAAAAGTAAGGAACAAAAAACAAGGTTAATATCACTTCACATTTCAGTAAATATCATTTCACATTACTAGACCAGTCAAGAAAAACCAAAAATAACTTACAATCTCACTGTTCGAGCGAGTATAAACAGCCGGTCCGGGTGCAACAATCTCCGGAAGTAGACGAGGGTGTGAATGACGGGTGTACCAATGCATGTACTGATCCTCACAATCTGATGGAGTATGTGCTGGAGTGAATACAGACAGTATAAGGACGGACGACTGGGGAAAAGAGTCCCAAATACCCTGCACCATCACAGCTGGCACCTCCACACGATACTTCAAACTGGTCCACGGGCGAACAGCCTTAGAAGGCTGCAATATCGGTCTAGGAATGGTCTGCACATGTCCAAGCTGTCGAAGGCATCGCCCCGGCATGTACGGCTCGATCACATCCCGATACCGTATCCATCCAGAATATAGAGTCCTCGGGGTCTCAGTAATGGCATCAGGGCCATACGGCATCCACATGACCTACAGATGTATAAAATTACATTAACACATACAAGTAATACAAATTTGTTTTAATTGAACAATATTTATAATTATATAGCAAGTATACCTCATCTGCTGTCAACACATCAAGCCGGGCACGAAATGCTCTCAGCCGCTCATCGCTCTTCTCCATCGATATAGATGGCCATAACGAAGCCCTAGGAAGATCCGGGTCAACTGTAACTGCCTCTCGATGTGGCCTGAAGCAAGGAAAATACTCGTAAATCCAGGACTGGAGTAATGTCATACAACCCGTCATCTGCCCGCAATCTCCTCTGGTAGCAATACCAAGATGACGGTATAGATATGCTAGTGCAGCTGATCCCCAAGAAAGTCCAACGGCTCCAGCCGCCGAGTCCTGCACCTCTAACAGATAAGAAGGTCGGATGCGGTCACCACTCTTGTCTATGAACAAGGTGGAACCGAGCATCAGCCACGTCCAAGCTATAGCCTGGGTCTCAGGAATCCGATCACCTCCACAGTGCTCCATGACGGAAGCGGCTCGTATACCACCAGAAGCATAATGACGGGCATCTAACTGAACACGAGTCATCCCAAACAAATCCATCACGTACTCCTTAAGCTCATCAACAGTCGCATCAGCAGTCACCATGGCACCATCTACGGGGATGCGCAATATCTCCCACACATCATGCATCAAAATGGTCATCTCGCCAAATGGCATGTGAAATAATGACGTGTCTGGCTGCCACCGCTCTACAAATGCCGTGATCAGAGCAGCATCTATGTGACTGTGCATAATACCAGGTAAATGGAACAAGCCAGATGACTCGATACGCGACTGAATCGTCCTGGAAGAACCACTGTACCATAATCTCAGCTTCGTGCAATACCCTGATCTGGTATGACACCTAAGGACGCCCCTATCCTGACCGGCCCATATAGCACACGCAACATGTCCCAAAAAGGTCGGGATCACAGCACCATCAAATGGACCCCCGGGGACGGGGTCCTTCACAACCCAGTCATCCTCTACACTCTTTGATCGCTTGCTGCTACCTAAAATTACAGCAAACGGTTTACATTAAATTTTTGGTATATTTTTCAATAATCACGATTAACACAAATACAAATAAACACATTTTTTAATTTCTCTTACCAGAAGAAGATGCTGCAGTAGAAGAAAATCGTCCGTCTCGATCCCTCGTCACGGTGCCACGATCTATGGGGATAGTATCAGCACTAGGACGATGCATAGAAGCATCCCCGTCCATGTCTATATCAGCCGCCTCATCCTGTCCCTCAGCACGCTCCGCCTGTGCAGCATGTGCCCTCCGGGCGTCCGCCATGAACCGTTGCTGCTCCGCCCGGTCCCGCCGAGCAGATGCAGTAATAGGACGTGAAGACGTGCGTCTAGGGTCAGCTCCCTCCTGATCCTGTGATATTATTTATTTAGTATATTCAATTCAACATAATTTTTTATATATATGTTCGGGTCTGCCTACGCCCGGTCCGTACAATTTTTTAAAAAAAAATTCAAAATTTGTCCCTTTTTGGCCTGGGCGGGTGGTTTACACCACCTGCCCTAAGGGCCAAACGGGTGCGGCGCACCAGTCGGCCTTAGGGCCGACCAGTGCGCCGCAAACGTTTGGCCCTTAGGCCAAACGGGTGGCGCATGCGCTCCACCATAAGGTGGAGCGCATGCGTTGTACGCGTTCCACTTTAGGTGGAACGCGTACGACGAGCGATCCATCGCATGGTGGATCACATGCGCCGCGCGTTCCACCTTACGGTGGAGCACGTGCGCCGTGCGATCCACCATACGGTGGATCGCTCGACCCGCACCATCTCCACCTACGGTGGAACGCATAGTTCATGCGTTCCACCGTAGGTGGAGATGGTGCGGGTCGCCCGCCTACGTCAAATTCTGGGATTTTAATCCCGAATTTCAGCCCGATTACTCACGATTTTGAAATTTTTTTTTTATGGAAATACTTACCGTAATACCCATGTATCCTTTGCCGATGCCTCCTCTTTGTGCCATCTCGTTTTTGGTCGGTTTTTTTTAGAATGGAAAATAAGTTGAGAGGATTTGGAATATTCAAAACTTATGTTTGAAATAATGAGAAGGGCAAAAGGGTTAATACAGGGCGGTGAACCGGAATTTTAGTGCGGTATATAGTCGCCCACTTTTGGAAAATTGGTTTTGTAAAATGGTTCAAGTTGTTTTTACGGAAACATTGAAAGAAAAAAATGATTTTTATTTATTTATTACTTTTCTTTAATTAGAGAAAAGAAATTCCATTTCTTTATCAAATTGATCAAGAATTTAACAGTATCGTTGGATTGTGTCGGTTAAAAGTTACGATTTTAGTTCGGTAAGAATATTTTGATTTTAATTATTTTAAATTTTATTTATATTATGTTTGAATAATATAATTCTTTGAGTTCGAGTAAATATGGATTTGTGATTTTATATGAATTTTCAAAGATTATAGTATATCAACTAAATTATTTGAATAATTTTGATTATACTAGTAAAATGATTACTTGAACGATTAAGATTTATGGTTATGGATTAATTTGGAAATTTAATTGTGAAAAGAGATTTGAACACATTATGATTTTATTTTATATTCATCTAGAGTTATCCGGATCGGTGGTTTCAATATTTAAAGATCATGTTCAGTGAGGGACATGACCTGTGTACACAGTTGAAAGACCTATCGGGTATGACAAAGAAGTGTTGAGTAAGATCATGCGGGTTAGGCAAAATTATGAGATATCTCGATTCTATTATGGGGATTGATACGTAAGGGGAGAAACTCTAGGATGGATATAATGTTAAGTTTGTTGATTACGAATTTGGCTTGATAAACCGTTTGTTTGATTATGAATTTGGTTTGGTTTGATAAACCTTTTGTTTGATTATGAATTTGGGTGGGTAAAATGTTTGATAAAACGTTTATTTGGTTACGAAGTGGTTTAATAAAGAGTTTACTTGATTATTTGTCGATTTGATAAACAATTTATTTGATTACGGTTATTTTGATAAAAATGTTAATTCAAAAATATCGATATTTATTTGTGAATTGATTTCATCTGTGGTTTGATTTCGTTGATGACATGGTTTTCAAGTTTAAAAATTTATATTGTTGGATTCGATAAAATATTCGTATATAAAATATATTTTAATTAGATTATCTAATAAATTCGAGATACTAAATATTGGGTTATGTTCAATAACCGTATTATGAAAAATAAAAATTCTATAGAAATAGAGTGAAATATACAATTAAATTATTAATGAGTCAAACAAGGTGTGAATAAGTTAAGAGAACTACCTAATTTAAGAAAACTACCTAAAATAGGTAGAACTACGTGGCTTTGATTCCCGATTTAAAGATTAAAAGACGTTCGGAATACGTAGGAAGCTTGATAGAATTATCGAGTCCAAGCCAAATAATTAAATAACTTTTTTTAGTCTAAATAAATTTTTATCTATTAGAAAATTAAATTAAGAATTGAACGAGTTAAAGATTGAAGAGTTTCGTAGATCGTTATCCTGTTTCATTTTCATACTTGATGCCGTTTTGGGTCGGGTGTTACAAATATGATAAAAGCCTAGCTGCCTCAGCGGCTAGGTTACTAGAATTATCTCTGATAACGAAACCAAAACTAACATGGTAGTAACATATCTTCCCTCATAGAAGATGAAGCTTTTTTACCTACCATATGTCTTAGCAACATTGACAAATGCAATTGCGTGCATCATGGTAGTAGCATATGATAGGGTTAAATTGCATATGTCAATTAAGAGCAAGTGCACCCTATCGTATCAATTAGTAAATATTTCTAAGACCGATATCGATCTTACAGAGACTAGTTTTCAATTCTCTAACCGTACTAAAATCCTATGTTAACTAATGAATGAATTATTCGAAGTTGGTTTGTCACTTTTAATTACTAAATTAAACTAGAAAGCGAATAAATAACATTTGGTTGTTTTATGAATGAGTGGGGAGGCTAAGATTTTGGATCCCTGAGTCAACTATTATGGATTAATACATGGTAGCTTCCCTAATTAAGATAAAAATCCCGACCTAGAACTATTAACTCTATTCCTAACACCTTTAGGTCGATACTTGGTTAGGTAAAATCCCTAAGTGTATTAGGAAGCATGTTAAAAAACAAGTCGCTAGGCGACTCATCTAGTGAAATTGAAAAATTGCGGGTTTAAATGTTATTTATTTTATATGTTTGACATTTTTAACCTTTTTATTTGTATTTAATTATTTTTAATTAGTTGAGCTTTGATGTAATTTTAACCTTTAGACGTTGTTTGGTACGTTGTAATGAGCGTTGTAATGGAATGACCATTACAATGGAGGCTCATTACCATGTTTGGTTAGTCATATCATTTTTGTCGTAACAGAATAACAAATATATCATTTAAATTTTCTTTGCAAATTTATGTAACGGACATTATCAACAAAAGAGGCATGAATCTCCATTATGATTAACCATTATATTTTTTTTGTATTACTAATGCAAAATACGAAAAGAAACATGAAAATCGAAATACTGCAAAAAAAAGTGAAAAAATCGAAAACAAAAAGAATGCAAAAAATGAAAAAACGCGAAAAAGCATGAAAACGAGAAAAAACATGAAAACCACGAAAAAGCATGAAAACGAGAAAAAACATGAAAACCACGAAAAAAGAAAAATGAGAAAAAACACGAAAAATGAGAAATAACGGAAAATACCAAAAACGAGGAAAACAACGGGAAAAGCGAAAATGGGAAAAAACATGGAAACAAGAAAAAAGGGAACGAAAAATGTGAAAAATGAAAAAAAAAACGAGAAAAACATGAAAATTGCATTTAACTAAATAAACATACGTATTGTGATGCTAATTGCACTTTATAAATTTTATTAAAATTTGCCAACTAAACATGATAATGTAATCATTATTCTATTTCATTACATTACGTATTTTATTACATTACAACCTTGATTACATTATATTGCATTATAACGGCCCTTAGAATTAAAGGGTATCATTCTTTTTCTCAACCCTTCTTTACATCACTTGAATTATTTATTAGTTTAGGGTTAACAATCTTTTTTTCTCATAACCTTTTTAGAAAGCTAGAAAAAGAGTGGAGACTTTGAATTTTTGCTTCATTAAAGAAACCAACTGTGTTCTGTAATGGCCAGTACGTGATGTAATGGAATTGTACTTATTCTTGTCAAAGAAAAATGATTAATCCATGGAACATTTGCTTACTTAATTATTTTCTACATATAACTTTTAACTAATCACCCACAGGTTAACCATATTTACAGCTGATAACTACATATAACTTTTACTTGGTAACTAGGTCAACCATATTTACAACTGATAAACTGGAACATGAGAAGCATTGGGAGAGAAGGGAAAACAATTGATGTATGTTTCTATTAAAACTAGTAAGGGGATACTCAACGCCTCAACGACAAGTTTGGAATCAGACTTCAAGAGAGAACCGACAAATGATTAAGGGTTAGTCAAGAGAGAACCGACAAATGTTAATCGAATTAGTTTAATGGAATCGATAATACAACCTAACCAAATGTACTTACTGTCAATGTTATAAAACTCGAAACAAACCAACCGGTTCAACCGGTCTAATAAAAAACCAGTTGGATTTCTGGTCCGAGTGGGACTGGTTCGTTGAAAATTCAACAAATCAGACTGAACCAAGGACAGTAACCAAATATACTTATTGCCAATGTTATAAAATTCGAACCGAAACAATCAGTCCAACTGGTTCATTAAAGATTCAACATACCAAACTAAAGCAGAAACCGATTCAATCAGTCCAACCAAAAACAAGCCAGATTTTTTATTCGAGTAGAACTGGTTCATTGAAAATTCAATAAACCAAATTGAGCCAGAGTTGAACCGAAAACCGGCGGTTCAAAAAATATTCAAAACTATTTTTTTCGAAAAGCACAAGAAGGCTGGTTAGAGCCTCATGTGCTACGTTATTTCCCAAGCAAAAAGATGTTTTTCAACTCTGTTGACATCTATCAAATATATATCCAAAACATGTCCAAGCTCCAATTCTATACAAGCGATGTGGGATAGCTCCTATCTTTTTCTTTTCTTATCTATTAGAGCATCCACAATGGTTACCTAAACTATAATTAGTGAAATAGCATTTTTTTCATTAAAAAAGCAGCTTTGTTGATAGCCACGCCTGACACATAATGCACCAAATCTGGCGTGTGAAGGCCACACGCCAGATCCAACGCTCTTATGCAGTGGCATGACCTGCAAACTCCTTTATATTGTGAAATACTATTTGTTACCAATAAAGGTAACAAACTTAAATTAGGAACACCAAAGTAATAACATCTCTGGTAGATGGTTGTTACTTCATCCATTTAGTAACAACCAAGTGACCACCACTAGAGATGGTCTTAGCTTGCATCATTCTTCCATGTGAATTGCTACTCCCATTTCACCAACATTATTAGATTATTATTATAAATAACATGTATAATTACATTATTACATTATTCATTAACGATATTCACTAGCTCTTTTTTTCCCTCCTATCTTCACTAACATTATTAGATTATTATTATAAATAATATGAGTAAATTACACCAAAGGTACCTGAAATATATCACAGTTCACAATTTGGTACCTGAATTACATTTTGTTTCAAAAATATACCTTAAGTAATGGTAACCGGACGATTTAATACGTTTAGCCGGTCATTAATCAGTCAACACTAATTTTGACCATTTTCAATTAAAACTTTAACTATTTTCTCTCTCCTACTTTCTTTCTATCCCTCTTCCATTCTCTCTCTCCTCTATTCTCATTTCCGGTAACTGAACATGATTCTTCTTCCTTTTTCTTTTGTATCTCTTTCATTTCCTTTCTCTCTCTCAAAATAAAATTCAATGTTGTTCCTGTCTATTCTTTTCTTCCATAATATATGACACAAAATCTGAAAAGAGAGATTTGAAGATGAGATTTGGGGATTTGATAATGAACATTCTTGCCTGCAATTAATTTCCAGAACAAAACCTCAAACACCCATAGAGTTCACTTGATTGGGTTCATCTTCTTTCTTCTTTATTCATCCGTTTTTCTTTATAAATAAGAGGGGTTGTTGTTGCCGCCCGCAATGGAGTTCGAGAAAGGGAGATCTGGGTAGAAAGAGAGGAAGAAAATCAGACGTCTTCATCGTCTTCATTAGTGTCTTCGTCGTCAAGGGTGGTGTTACATCGACATCTTCAACGGCGTCTTCGTCGTCTTCGTCAAGTGTTGATGATAAACAAAATCAGAGTTCAATGGCAGTCTTATATTCAATGACGTCTTCATCGGAACTGTTGGTTGAAGACTTTGGTGTTATCGTTCATGGGTTTTTTTTTCTTATTTATTGTTCATTAAAAATAAAAAAATAACAGAAATAGAGTTTGGTTGAAGGAGACTAGAGAATTATAGAAGGTTTTAGTGTTTTGTGGGATGAGAATTATGAACAACAATGTAGAGAGAGAAGCAGAATTTTGTTGTTGCAGAGGAGAGAGAGATTCAAAGAAGAGAGTGTATCTTTTTGGTTTTTTAAAATAAAAATGGTCAAATAAGTAGTCAAAGTTTTAAAACATGGTCAAATAAATGGGTAAATTCGAATTTACTGCCTAGCACCTGTTAAATTTATTAAATTGTCCGGTCATCCATACTTGAGGTATATTTTTGAGACAAAATGTAATTTAGGTACTAAAGTGTGAATTGTAGTATATTTCAGGTACTTTTAATGTAATTTACCCTAAATAATATATATAATTTTTTTGAAGACTATATATATATATATATATATATATATATATATATATAATTTATAAAAATAATTTTAAATGAATTATATATATTTAATATATAAATTTTATTTATTTATTACGTCATCAGATCCGACCAATCCACGTCATCCGGTCCGATCAAGTGATCCGTGATCCAATTATATTTTGATTTTATCGTAATGCCTTGAATCAGTATATCTTGTTTCCTATTCAGAGTAGTATTGGGTTTCGGGTTCCTAGTTGGATTGGGATCATGGGTTCCTAGTTGGATTGGGATCATGGGTTCCTAGTGGAATTAGGTTAGATTTGGTATTATTATAAATACCCCATTATGTAAACCTAATCATTCTAATCTAATTTTTGCCTCCTAATAATACTATTCTCCTTTTGCCCGTGGACTAGCCAACACAATGTTGGTGAACCACGTAAATCTGTGTTTTTCGATTACTTGTTTATTTATCTTTCATTAATTCCGCACAACAAACTGGTATCAGAGCTTTCGGTTTCCGATCGGGGTTTTGTTTTCTGGAGAGAAAGATGTCTGCGATGAAGGTGAAAATCGAAAAGTTTACTAGGAGAAATAGTTTCAGTCTATGGCAGATCAAGATGCGGGCTTTGTTAAAACAACAAGGTCTGTGGACGCCGTTGAAGAAGGCAACGGGAGAAGTCACTACTGAGATGACGATTCTGGAAGAAAAGGCACATTCAACAATTATGTTGTGCCTCGCAGATGACATCATCATTGATGTCTCAAACGAAGAGACTGCTGCCGGTCTGTGCATGAAGTTAGAGAGCTTATACATGACGAAATCTCTAACGAACAAACTTCTTCTAAAACAACGTCTGTTTGGCCTGCGAATGCAGGAAGGTACGCAACTCAGGGATCATTTAGATCAATTGAACACATTATTACTAGAATTACGTAATATTGATGTGAAAATTGAAGATGAAGATGCTGTTTTGATTCTGTTGGTGTCTTTACCGCTTTCATATGAGAATTTTGTTCAATCATTTATTGTTGGTAAAGATTCTGTGACTCTGGAAGAAGTTAGGTCATCTCTTCATAGCAGGGAGTTGTGCCATAAGGCGAGCAATACAGGTGCAGATAATCAAGCCTCTGGACTGTTTGCCAGCGGCAGTAAGGGAAAGGGAAACAGTGGAAAGAAGAAGTCTAAGAAGCCGTTCTCAAAGGGTCCCAAGTCAGACGACACCTGTAATTACTGTAAGGACAAAGGACATTGGAAAACTCATTGTCCAAAGAAGAAGAAGAAATTTGAAAATCAACCAGGTTCTGCTGCTGTAGCAGATGGTGACAGCAGCTCTGAAAACGATATTGCTCTAGTTGCTGATGGACACACTCATCACTCTGATGTGTGGGTTCTTGATTCAGAAGCATCTTATCATATTTGTCCAATGATAGAGTGGTTTTCAACTTATAAGCAGGTAGATGGAGGTAGCATTTCAATGGCTAATAGTCATGTCTGCAAAGCAGTTGGAATAGGCTCGATCAAGTTGAGGACACATGATGGTAAGTTCTGCACGTTGAATGAAGTCAGGCATGTTCCGTTGATGACGAAGAATCTGATATCTCTGAGTCTGTTAGACAGTAGGGGTCTCAGATGGTCAGGAAAAGATGGAGTTCTACATGTCTGTAAAGGTTCTGATGTGATTCTGAAAGGTGTGAAGCATGGTACTTTGTATTTCCTGTAAGGTTCCACTGTTACAGGTTCAGCTAATGCTGCATCGTTAGAGATTGACCAGGAGGATATGACAAAGATATGGCATATGAGACTTGGTCATATGGGCGAAAGAGGGATGCAGATTCTATCAAAAGATGATCTTCTTGATGGTCATAATGTCAAGAGTCTGGAGCTTTGTGAACACGGTGTCTTTAGGAAACTACATCGCAACAAGTTTCCCAAAGCTATTCACATAACAAAAGACACACTTGATTACATCCACTCTGATTGTTAGGGTCCATCTCGAGTTGAGTCTTTGGGAGGTCACATATATTTTATGTCTCTGATTGATGATTATTCAAGGATGACTTGGGTCATCATGATGAAGCATAAAAGTGAAGCTTTCAAGAATTTCAAGCAGTGGAAAGCATTGGTGGAAAACCAAACAGGAAAGAAGATAAAAAGGCTGCGAACTGATAATGGTCTGGAATTTTGCTCGTCTGAGTTTGATCAGTTCTATAAGGATGAAGGGATTGCTCGACATCACACAGTCAGGAATACACCGCAATAGAATGGTGTAGCTGAACGAATGAACCAGACATTACTAGAGAGGGTGAGGTCAATGCTCTCTAACGCTGGGTTAGATAGAAGATTCTGGACTGAAGCGGTGAACATAACTTGTTATCTGATTAATCACGGACCACATACCGACATACAGCTCAAGACGCCTACAGAAATGTGGTCAGGAAAGGTTGCTGATTACTCAAATTTGAAAGCTTTTAGGTGCACAGTTTACTATCATGTTAATGAGGGTAAGCTAGAGCCAAGAGCCAAGAGCCAAGAAAGGAGTGTTCGTAGGATATGGAGATGGAGTTAAAGGCTTCAGGATCTGGTCTCCATCAGAGAAAAGGGTCATTTTGAGCAGAAATGTAGTCTTTGACGAAAAATCTGTGCTTAGACCCATTGTGAAGCCTACAACTGCAACAGAAACTGATAGCATTGATAAACAGGTGGAGTTTCAGGTTATACAGAGTGAGAGTGGCTTGAAGGAACAAGAGTTAGAAGCAGAAATAGAGCTACCAGAGTCTACACCATCAGTTTCTCAACCATCTGAAGCTACACATCGTAGCTTAGCTCAAGATCGACCAATGAGGGTTGGAGTTAGGCCACCTAAGAGGTATGAGGACATGGTGGGCTATGCACTATAGGTTGCTGAAGAGGTGGACACTCGTGAACCATCAACTTACCAAGAAGCTGTTTCAGGCACCGATTCCGAGAAATGGCTTACTGCTATGGGAGATGAGATGGAATCTCTTCATAAGAATCAAACATGGGATTTAGTCATACCGCCTCCAGGGAGAAAGATTATTACTTGCAAATGGGTTCTCAAGATGAATGAAGGGATATCACCTGCAGAGGGAGTCAAGTATAAGGCTAGAGTTGTTGCTAGAGGTTTCAATCAAAGAGAGGGAGTGTATTATAATGAGATATTCTCACCAGTAGTCAGACACACCTCTATTAGAGTGTTGCTAGCTATAGTTACACATCAGGATTTGGAGCTTGAGCAACTTGATGTAAAGACAACCTTTCTGCATGAAGATTTGGAGGAAGAGATCTACATGACCCAACCAGATGGTTTCCAGATTCCTGGGAAGGAGAATTATGTTTGCAAGTTGAAGAAGTCCTTGTATGGACTTAAGCAGTCTCCCAGGTAGTGGCATAAGAGGTTTGACAGCTACATGATGCAGCTGGGCTACACCAGGAGCCCATATGATTATTGTGTCTATTACAATAAACTGGAAGATGAGTCTTTTATATATTTGGTGTTGTGTGTAGATGACATGTTGATAGCTGCAAGGAAGAAGCATGACATTCAGAAGTTGAAAAGTCTTCTCAGCGCAGAGTTCGAGATGAAGGATTTGGGTGCAGCTCGGAAAATTCTGGGAATAGAGATTTACAGGGAAAGAAGCAAAAGGAAACTTTTTCTGTCACAGAAGGGATATATTCAGAAGATCTTGTCAAGATTTGGCATGTCTGCCGCAAAGCCCATAGATACTCCTAGTGCTGCAAGTGCACATCTGTCTATTGCTTTTGCACCTAAGTCTGCTGAAGAGAAGGAGTACATGTCTCGAGTTCCCTATGCTAGTGCAGTAGGAAGCTTGATGTATGCATTGGTCTGCACTAGACCTGATCTTGCATAGTCTATTAGTGTTGTTAGTAGGGGTGCACGTGGTCGGTTAACCAGTCCATTAAGGTTAATTCGGTCGGTTAACCATTTTATCGGTTTTTTGAAAACACTAACCATACACTAGTCCACTAAATTCGGTTAACCACTAATCGGTTAACCAATTATTTCGGTCGGTTAACCTTTTATTTCGGTTTTTAACCATTAGTAAATAAAATAATAATAATCATAAAACTTTTAATTTTTATTGTGAGTGGAACGACGGGTTAATGGCGAGTTGAAGAGATTAACAACATAGAGAGATATGTGTGCATTATGTACGTGTGGACTATGGATAGGACACTAGATTTTTCCCTTACAACAACTCTTTAAGGCATTAAATTACTATGTTTTTTGGACTAGAATTCTTATCATCCGTGCTTTACCAACTAAGCCCTATCCATTTATATTAATTTCACTAATTATCTACTTTATGACAAATTTGATAGTACACAACATTTGGGATGAAATATTCCATCATTGAGTCTTAATTACCGAAAATAATTAGTGTTTCTTATTAAATTTGCTATTGATCCCTATATTTATTTTAAGTGGGATAAAGTATAATTATATGTATAAATATAAATATAAATAAATATATTTTTATATATTTAATTGAATTCGGTCGGTTTCGGTTAACCGCGGTTTTTAGAATATGAAAACCGTAACCGTAACCATTAACCACTATTTTTAAAATTAAAAACCGTACACTAGTCCATCGGTTTCGGTTAACCTTATTTTCGGTTTGGTTTCGGTTTGGTTTTTCGGTTTTTCGGTTTTACGGATTTTTGTGTGCACCCCTAGTTGTTAGTAGGTTTATGGGTGAACCTGGCAAGGAGCATTGGCAAGCTGTGAAGAGGATCTTTCGGTACCTAAAAGGTACATCTGGCGTTGGTCTCATTTATGGAAGTGATACAGAGTGTTTGGTGACAGGTTTTTTAGACTCTGATTATGCTGGAGATGTTGACAGTAGAAGATCTATGATTGGTTATGTTTTCACTCTTGGCGGTTCAGTTGTCAGTTGGAAAGCTACTTTGCAGCCTATAGTGACTTTGTCTACTATGGAAGCATAGTATATGACACTGACTGAAGCTGCTAAGGAGGGGATTTGGCTTAAAGGACTGGTTAGTAATCTTGGTCTACATCATGATCAGGCTACAGTGTATTGTGACAGCTTGAGTGCAATCTGTTTAGCCAAGGATCAGGTTCATCATGAGAGGACCAAGCATATAGATGTGAGGTATCATTTTCTAAGAAGTGAGAAGGGGGTCAAGGTGAAGAAGGTAGGCACTGCTGACAATCCGGCTGACATGTTTACCAAGCCTGTTCCACATAGCAAGTTTCAACACAGTTTGGACTTGCTAAACATCAGAGATTATTAGTTGCCCTATGGGGGTGACTCTGAGGCAGAGGGAGAAGTTTGTTTATCTGGCACTGTCATGGGTGCATCTGTTATGTTTTCAGGAGGATTCAAGTCAAGGTGGAGATTTATCGTAATGCCTTGAATCAGTATATCCTGTTTCCTATTCGGAGTAGTATTGGGTTTCCGATTCCTAGTTGGATTAGGATCATGGGTTCCTAGTCGGATTGGGATCATGGGTTCCTAGTGGGATTAGGATCATGGGTTCTTAGTGGGATTAGGTTAGATTGGGTATTATAAATACCCCATTATGTAAACCTAATCATTGTAATCTGATTTTCGCCTCCTAATAATACTATTCTCTTTCTGCCCGTGGACTAGCCAACACAACGTTGGTGAACCACGTAAATCTGTGTTTTTCGATTGCTTGTTTATTTATCTTTGATTAATTCCGCACAACAGATTTGATATCTGGTTCGGTTCTTATAATATTGCTTATTGCTTGGTTTTGATGTCAGAGAGTATATATCATCACTTTGAATTGAGTATAGTGTACTTTTGTTTATATGGATTTGATAGTTAAATTGAAGTTTATTTGGAGTTTAATGTTCGCTTAATAGATTATAATCCTCCTGAATTTAGTTTTAAATATTGATTCAACCCTTGAATTTATAAAGTCTCGTTAGTTCACTAAATTTGTTTTAATTTATATGTTAGTCATCTGAATTTGTTTAAAATACCTAATTGATTACATAAATTTGTTTAAAGTTATATACATTTTAATTTATTCAAATTCTCTTTTGTTTTGTTTTGATACGTGGATTTATAGAATTAATCATGATACTTTAAGTACATTTAAGAAGTTAATGAGATAGTTTATAAGTTTAGAGGATTAATCTTTTATTTAAACCAAATTCAAAACACTCTTAATATATTTTAATCTTTCTTTTTTTATTTAATTTTTTCTTATTATAGTGTTTATGCTTTATAAATACCATAGATTATTGGGAGAAATGCTCTTACTACCATGATGTAGTTAAATCTGACTTTGGAATTTATTCTCTATTTGTTTTCATTTTCTATAATTATCTTTTAATTTTAAACAAAAAATAAAAGGTATTTTGTAAAATTTCAGAACAACTGTTTCTTAGTAAAAAAAAAAAAAACTAATACCTTTTATCTATCAACATCAAACAACAAATTAGAACAAGTAAACCAAAGAAGCCCTTAATGAATATACTATTAAGAAAAAATGGTTTTAATTGGCCCCGTTTGTTTGCAAGAAAATAATGTGTTTTCAAAAATATTGTTAAGAGAATTTTTTTTGAAAATAAATATTTTTCAATGTTTGGCTACATATATATATCGGAAAAATGTTTTACTATTCTCAAAAGGGTAAAACATTTTCTTTACTTTCTTCATTTGTTTTTTTCTATTGACTAACTAAATTTTTTCATTGACTCATTTTTCTAAGCAAACAAACACCAAAAAAATCAGGAAAATATTTTCCTACAAACAAATAGGAATCTACCCAATAAATTATAATTGGAAGAGATACCGGGTAAATTATAGCAATGGTACCTACACTTTATCCAGTTCACACTTTGGTACCTAAATTACATTTTATCCCAAAAATATACCTGAAGTAACGATGACCGAACAATTTAGTATATTTTATCGGTTAATGACCGGTCAACGCGAGTTTCATAAGTTCATTACATCAATGTTTAAGTAATTTTAAACCGATTAATCAAATCTAATTACTAAAAAAATATTAAATTATTTATAATGCATATTAACATTGTAGTTTATATATATATATATATATATATATATATATATATATATGAAGAATTTCTTTTCCCTGTAAATTGTATAATGAGAAATTGATATTTTACTTGATTTTTATTTACTTTAGAAAAATGTTTTTCTTATATATATATATATCCCTAGTTCTTTGAGAATTACTGGAGATAATATTATCCATCCTCCTTTAGACACGTTTTTGTTAGATTTTTTTGAATGAAGGTTGGGACGCGATGGTAGGCCGGGTATCCCAACTAGGTTGGCACCCCTAGCACAGCCATCAACCCTTTTATTAATAAAAAAAAGAGAAAGTACAGAAGGAGGAAGAAAAAAGAAAAAAAAGAAGAAAGCAAAAGATTACAGAAAACGAATATGTGCTACATTGCATAAATCGTCAAACACTAGTGCCTGACAGAAATGAGGTGCCGAATGCCACCAGCAAGGAGAAGTTGCCGATTGCCCATGACTCGTGAGCCTATCAGCTGCCTGATTCCCTTCCCTAAATATGTGAGTAGCTCGCCAAGTCATTGCCGAAAGCTGATTTAGACAAATTTGCCATTCTCTTCTGATTCTCCATGGAACCTCAGCTTAGTTATTATTCAACAGGTGCATGGCATAAGCCGGATCAGATTCGATCCAAATACTTCGCCAATTTCTCTCCCACGCAGCTTTGACAGCAAAAGCAATCGCTTTGAGTTCAGCGATGTGAGCGGACGAATTCTGTATAGGAAAAGCAAAACATCCAACTACAAAACCCATTGAATTGCGAAAAACCCCACCTGCCCCGGCATTACCTGTGGAACTCGAAGCTCCATCTGTGTTTACCTTCAGGCAATTAACCGGAGGGGCAATCCAGCACACTACAACAAATTCGGGGTCAGGAGGCAGACGTGCAGCAACAGCAGCAGTGGCGCGACCCTCGTTTATCTGTTGCATCAGCCTGTATTTTAGAATTTGGATTGAAGGTAGCTCATTGTCAAAAATAGCTCGGTTTCGTATATGCTAGATGAACCAAGTACAGGGGACTACAGCAAAAACCCATCTTTTTCTCCTACTACGCCTAACCCGTAATTCACGAATCATGGTGCAAAAATCAGCAAAGCATGAGTTAAAACTGCAGCTAATATCAAAAATATTGAAAATCAAGTTCCAAAGCTCCTTGGCTACAGCATAGGTCACGAAGAGGTGAGAGGCAATTTCTTCTTTAATTTTGCATAGTTTACATCTTTGAGCCAAGGAGAAGCCATAAGATTGCAGCAGGGATTGAAGGGCAAGTTTGTCGTGCAACAGCTTCCAGCAGGTGGTGGCACGTTTGGGAGGAACAAATGAGTTCCAAATAAACTTGCTCCACGCCACCAAATCACCCTCAAGAAGATTCAAGTATATTGATTGTGCCGTAACTCTTCCGGAGTCCGATGGCTGCCAAACGCACAAGTCAGTCCCCTCAATTGCTTCCACTTGGTTGACATTAATCTGAACTTGAACAGGAAGCTCTTGCAAGTTGGTCCAAGAACCGTTAAGCCTGAAATTCTGAATAGGATCATACAGCTTAGCTTGTGAATTTTTAGGGTTATTGATCTGATCCGCAACCGATGGCACAATCCACCTGTCAGTCCAGAAGTTCAGACTCGAGCCTTCTCCAAACCAACAAACCGAATCAGCTCTAATCAATTCAAAATTGGCTCTTAGCGAAGACCAGATGGAAGAATTTGCAATGTATCTTCTAGCCATCCCAGATGGTTCAAGGAATCGGAGGCGAAGCATGTTGATGATAAAACCATGACCTTGTATGAGATCCCAACTGAATTTAGCAAGATGGGCAGAGTTAAAAATTCTATAATCTTTGATACCCAAACCTCCATTTGCAATTTGCTGACAGCAAATTTTCCAAGGAACCACAATGAGCTTTCTTCGATCCATGTCCCCTGTCCAAAGGAAATTACGGATAGCTCTGTTAACCCACGCTATAATAGCAGCAGGCCATCGATACAGAAGAAACGAATGCACAAGAGCACCTGTCAATGCAGATTTAATCAGTGTGAGCCTACCAGCAAAAGAAAGGGATTGCCCCCGCCAAAGACTGAATTTACTGAGAAACTTGTCAATCAGAGGATTCAAGAACCGAGATCTAGGGGCTCCTTGAAACAGAGGAACACCTAGATAATTAAACGGAAGGGCAGCCTGCCTAACGCCCAGGATGTCTGAGAGGCGAGTTCTGCGCACAGAGGGAATGAAATTGCCAAATAGAACTTGGGATTTGCTCCAATTAACAGCCTGACCGGAGAAGTCTTCATACAAATTAAAGAAGTCTCTAATGCATTTCATATTTTTTGTCGATGCTTTGGCAAAAATCATCATATCATTAGCATATAGCAGGTGAGAAGGAAACGCATCTGTACTGGTATACAATATAGGATCAAATCTTCCCTCATCAACCAATTTTGAAATCCATCTGCCTAGAAAATCTTCAGCAATCCCAAACAGAGTGGAAGAAAGCGGATCTCACTGCCTGACTCCACAAGAGCATCCAAAGAAACCTTTTATTCCTCCTCCAAGAGCAATTGAAATTCTAGCCGATCTCAGAATTTCCAATATCCAGTTCCTAAATTTCAGAGAAAATCCAAAAGATTCAAGTATAGCCAGCAGGAAATTCCAATCAAGGGTGTCAAATGCCTTTCTAATATCAATCTTTAGGGCCATGTTGCCCCCAAAGCACTTCTTTTTAAGCATATTGATCCCCTCTGAAGCCGCAACAATGCAGTGATGACTGCTTCTACCTGCTATGAATCCAAACTGATTGTCAGATATGATCCTAGAGGCAATTGGAGCAAGTCTGTCGGCTATAATTTTCGATATGATCTTGTAATTGAAGTTCCCTATTGCTACATGACGGAACTGCTGAATTTCATTAGCCCCTTCCACTTTGGGAATGAGTGCAATAATGCTCGAATTCATACCAGGCAGCATATAACCAGAGTTAAAGAAGCTGAAAACCATCTGACATACATCATGACATACTATATCCCAATAGTGTTGATAGAACATACCTCCAAATCCATCAGGGCCAGGCGAACTGTCTTTACTCATGTTAAAGACGGCTTTACGAATCTCTTCACACGAAGGGCGCTGCGTAAGAAGATCATCATCTATAGCAGTGACACTTTGAGGGATAACCGATCTAACAGCTTCATAATTAACATGCCTCAAGCTGCATGTGAATAAAGATTCATAATAGTTGACCACATGCTGTGCAATTACATTTTCATCATTGATAATTGTGTTGTCGATTAGAAGGCTGTCAAGAGAGGATTGGACCTGTCTAATTTTGGATGACCGGTGAAAGAATGCAGAGTTTCAATCTCCAGCAGCAAGCCATTTTTCTCTACTTTTGTCCCTGTATAAGAGTTCTTGTCTGTATAGTTGCAGATCAAGATCCTGCTGAGCTTCCAGCTCTTGAGCAAACCAAGCATCATTTAGACCCTCTCTGGATATAATGCTTTGAATCTCTTCAAGCCTTGTCAGAGCAACAGTTATATTACTGTCAACACAGCCAAATACCTCTTTATTCCATATCCAAAGCTTAGGCCTGAGAGTCTTTAGTTTATGAAAGAGCAATTGAGCTGGCGAGAGAGAGAGAGAGAGAGAGAGATCACAGGAGGACCAGTGATCAGACACCAAATTTCGCAGCGAGCCGTGCGTAGTCCACATGGAGAGAAATCGAAACCTGCTTTTCCTAACAATTCCAAAGGCACAAGAGATAAGGATCGGGCAGTGATCAGACTTGTTACGAGGAAGTATAGAGCAATTTAATCTATCCCAGCAGTCTATAAATTCATCATTTACCAAGGCCCTGTCCAACTTGCATTCAACATGGTATTCACCCCTTCTTCCATTCGACCAGGTGAATTGCAATCCAAAGCTGTCAACCTCTGTCAGTTCCCCATTTCTGATGAAATCTCTAAAGTCACGACAGTTGCTCTTAGAGGGACTTCTTCCTGTTTTCTCATGAGCTCCAGTAATCGCGTTAAAATCACCCAAGACCAACCTTTTATCACAGACTTGATTAGAGAGAATTGAATTCCATAGGAGTCTTCTCCTGCTAGCATTGTTATTTCCATAAACAAATGAAATTTGATTATCATCATGGTTCAGACTGTAAATTCTGTCAAATTCAACCATAGGCTCAGCTAAGCGCAGTAAATCAAGATGATTAGTTCTACAAAGTAATTTAAGAGCCCTCTGAGTTCCCTCATTCAAAATTCCCCTGCAGTTCCAGAACAATAAATTCATATGTATTTTTATAGGAGGTCGAGTTCGCCCTGTCAGGCGAGAGTCACTTTTTTTGCTCTTCGATTTCTTACGGGTTGTTATCCAGTCGCTTCCCTCAGCCGCATAATCATTCACAGTGCAAATCTCTCTGTTATGTGATCGAATCATGTGCTGTGTCCATTCATCAGATTCAGTGACAAAATTTACCTCTTTAGGAAGCCCTGATGGAAGATGAACCTCAAATCCCTCTGAATCTGCCACTGATCTTCTTTTGTCCTCATTCAAATCACCCTAGGCAGCATTACCACCTTCCTCAGTTCCATGCCCAATCAGCTCTGAATTGTGTAGCACCAATTGCAGTGAGCTGGTAAGAGAATTCTCACATACTGCTTCTTCCTCTCTATGCGATGGAGATGCAACCTCAGCTTGCTTTTCATTAGATGGGGCATCAGCCTGAGTCCGATGCCAGACCGTATTGATTGGTTTCTTAGTTTGCATACTCTTCTGAGCTTGTGGTTTGGAAGCATTGGCATTTCTCCGACAAACGGAAGAAGAATGCCCAACAGAAGAACAAATGCCACATAACATTGGGAGATTCTCATATTCTAAAAACACCCGTAGCCTACCTTGAATTTCCTTAGATAGCTCTACATCAATTAGCACCCTAGCATAGTGCCCAAATTCCCCATTAACTGTGTTGTTATCAAATCTAATGGGTACACCAACAGCTCTAGCAACACTAGCAATAATTCTAGTATCCCAGAATTCCCAAGGTAAAGTATAGAATCTTACCCAGACTTGCGCAGAGGTGGATTTGTGAAGGTCCGGATTGAATCCTGGGTACCAGGGTGAAAATCTGATGATGCCTGGCTTCAAAGAAATCGCTCCATGCCCCCAAATAGACTGAAGGGCCGTTTCATCCGGCATGACAAATTGATAGAACCCCTTTCCAAGAGATACCATCTTCCAGTCAAGGTTGCGCTTCCATATTTGATTCAATCTCTGCTTCAGATCAGCATGTTTCTAGGGCTTTTCTCCTTTGCTCAGCGAGACCCGCCCAATAACTGAATGTTGTACAACTTTGATTCTCTCCTCATAAATCTTCTGAGGAATTTTGATTGCCTTGAAACCCCCTTCTTCCGTGACCAGCGACAGTGAGGAGCTGGGAGATGTCGAAGAGCTGATCAGAGGCGGCGAGGGAATGGCAGTCGAGGAGATTGAGTTCTTTACTACATCCGCGAACGAGATCGCAGCAGGTGACGATCGACCGTTTGCAGCAGCAGAGAAGTTGGAGAAGGCTTTCCTGTCGAATAGATGGGCAATCGCGATTGCCGAAGCATCGCCGGCGGTCGTCAAGGAGGTTTCATCTCCGAGTTAGGTCATCCGTAGAGCCATCTTCATGAGTGTTTTTTCCCAAAGATCTCAGACACGTTTTTGTTAGATAATGTTAAATGCATTTCGTTTTTGAGTAATAATTTGATTATCATAACTTAAGGGCCACTCAAGTAGGGTAGGTCTTGAATCTAAGAGAGTGATTTAGGAATCTATTGTGTGATTGGAAGGAGGGTTTTGGAGAATCACTAGTGCTCACCTGGACCCTGAATGACCAAATGAATTTGGTCATTCACTGTTAGATCCAAACTTATTAAATCTAAGCCTTAAGATGGTTTGAATCTTCACCACATGATTCTAATAAGCTTGGACCCTCAATGACTAAATGAATTTGGTCATTCACCGTTGGATTCAAGCTTATTAGAATCATGTGGTGGAGATTCAAACCATCTTAAGGCTTAGATTTAATAAGTTTGGATCCAACGGTGAATGACCAAATTCATTTAGTCATTCAGAGTCCATGTGAGCAATACTTTTTGGAGAATTAGTAAAAAGAAATTGTTTAGAAGGGGTGATGCAAAGTTTTATTTGGGAAAAGTTATGGAAGGATTTAGGAAAAGTATAAAATTCCAAACACATTTAAATTTGAAACCCTCCAAATTAAAATCAAAGATATCTAATGTTTTTGTAATATCAAAACCGCTCCTCCGTCTCAAATCACAGTCTCAGATCGTGATCCATTTAAACTTTCGAAACCCATAATTAAATGAATTAGAGTTGATCCATTTATTATTTTGGTCATAAACAAGTTGAATAGTGATATTGTAGGAAATAAACTATCACACGTGGATCATTGTGAGCCTTTAAATCTAGTGTCACGTGGAGTAATGAGGGCCTTCAGATTAAATAAGCTTCCAGGAATTGTTTCCCACTGAGGAAAACCATCTTGCGACCTAATAGAAGACTTCTCTTAAGAGTAGACTTATCCTCGTAGAAAATAGATTCCTTATACTAAAAGGAGTCTTAGAAGAAGATGAATCCGTCAAAGGACTATAAATAGTTAAGTACGGCAAAACCCAAGAGCTACGTTAAGATCACTCTTTCACGTTCAAACCTTTATTTACTTAGGCATTGGAGCAGGTTCGCCGGTCTTTAATTATTTGTTTTTTTTTTTGCAGGTGGCTCAAAGGACATGAATAGTGATTTGAAAAACAAAGTTATCAAATAACAAATTAATCAAGTTTAGAAGTGTTTAATGGCCGGTTCAAACTGAAAATTGAACCGAATTAAAATAACCAAAAACTAAATAATCAATAAACTAAGACGAAACATACCGAATAATAATAATAAACCGAATCGAAATGAACTCAACAGTTTTGATTCAACGGTTTCAACATTACATATCAAAAAGTGCATTTAATTTAATCTAAAACTATAAAAATTATAAAAATTATTTTATTAATTATGTTGTATATTTCTTCAAAAAAACAATATGTTATATATATCATTTGTACCTAATAATTGTTTTTTTAAAGTCATATGAGTAGAGTTAGTAAATAATCATTTTTTTCTGAAAGAAAATAAAATAATCATTTTAAAAATCATGTTTTTTTTTTCACATGTTTTTGTTTCTTTGGTTCACGATGTTTTTCACTTTTAATTTATGTTTCACCTTTTTTCTATTTTCCCACTTTCTTTTTTTTCCATATTTTTTAGTTTTTCCTATTTATTGTTGTTTTCACTTTTTGTTTATCATTTTTCCGTTTATTCTCTTTTTCACTTTTCATGTTTTTTTTTATCATTTTCATGTCTTAAATAAATAATTTTTAATATTGTATGTAAGTAAATAACATATAGGTTAAAAAAATAATTGTTATAAAACTCTTATACGGATAGTTGAGAGATAATTAAAGCCATAAAGAATGTGAAAAGATAAAGGGAAAATAACCTTGTTGATTTTCACACTTTTCTCCAGAAAGCTGAATTATCAGCTTGTTGATTACTGGCATCTGCTTCTATGAACTTACCTATATAATTTTCATTATGAACCGCTCTCCGATATAAATCTGATCGACAACTCATGAATACGAACCTAAAATTCTATTGTTGAGAGTTCTACGTCATTAAGGTTTTGACCGTTTTGTATTTTAGCAAAAATCGGGAGATTTTGCTCGAACGTCCACAACCCACCTTTCACCACTTGTTATGTTTTAGAGGATGGAAAAAAAAACAAATCTAATAGAAAATGGCTTAATGATGCACATACCTCTTGATGGGTGCCATAAATCTGCTATAGTATTTTTCATCGTAGGAATTTTTATTCCCCATATATGTAAAGAATCGGTCGACGAGCCCCCAGCTAGGTGATTTTGATTGCACCTCAACAACATTACTACTAACAATCACCACAACATCACTTTTTTCTTCCAGGGTTATCTTTTAATAAAGATTAGTCAATAGAATCCACGATCAAACGAGAAAAAGAAAAAGAGAAAAAAATGTCTTACATAGAAAAACTCCTCAATAGGGAGATATTCTTACACAACAATTTCCCCTTTATTTCTTTTATGTATTTTTTTTTTTTTTTGACCCTTTTAACCTTTACTTATGTCTTTTATGCTTTTTAGTTAAGGGTTTTATATAACTCCATATCCTATGGTTTTAGGGGGTATAAATTCATGTTTTTCTATGCTATTGGTAATTTTATCTATCAAAATTTCAGATTTTTTCTTCAAGCGGAATTATGGATCTTCACCAAATTAGAAAAATTTAATTGCTTCAAGTTTTAGCTTCAATCATTATTGGTTTAGGATTACAACCTTCACAAATTTCTTTTTCTCAACTGTTTCTAAATCATGCATTAATTAATTAATGGACTAAATAATTTGTTAATTCTTACATTTTTTTTATCTAACATATTGGTCAATCCTCGCTTTTTAATAATACAACATTTAATTTTTAATTTTTATTATCCTTTAAATATTTAAATATTATTTAATAGTTTAATCCCTTTATAATTGAATAAACTGTTGAATAGAACAAAAATGAAGACCTAAATAACGTATAATTAAAATACAAAGACCAAACAGTGTATTAGGTAAAAATATTAAGACTAATAAATTATTTACCTTAATTAATTGGTTGTATATATTATTCCAAGAGCATTGTAGAAATTGTCCAAAAATACTAAATTTTTCCACATTTTCTAGATCAACAACAACAACAACAACAAAGCCTTAGTCCCGAAATGATTAACATGAACCATCATATAAAACCGTGAAAATCAAGTCGTGTCAGCGACACAGATTCGCTCCATCCACTCCGTCCTATCCACTACCATATTTTCCTCAATTCCCAATAAACTCATATCAATCTCGATCACTCTCCTCCAAGTTTGCTTAGGTCTTCCCCTACCCCTCACCACTACATCCCTTTGCCACTCTTCGGTTCTCCTAACCGGCGCATCAAGCGCTCTACGTCTCACATGGCCAAACCACCTTAGTCGGTTTTCTCTCATTTTATTCTCAATAGATGTGACCCCTACTTTTGTCCTAATTATTTCATTACGCACCCGGTCCTTTCTCGTGTGACCACACATCCATCTCAACATACGCATCTCCGCCACCGACATCTTATGGATGTGGCAGTGTTTCACTGCCCAACACTCCGTACCATATAACAATGCTGGTCTAATTGCCGTCCGGTAGAATTTTCCCTTCAATCTATTAGGCATGCCGGGATCACAAAGGAAACCCGTAGCACTTTTCCACTTCGACCAACCAGCTTTAATCCTATGAGCAACATCTCCATCTACTTCTCCATCCGTTTGGATAATAGATCCTAAATACCGGAAGCAATCCGAGGCCTGAACAACTCTCCCATCTAGGGTGATTGTCTCTGCCTCCCTACTCCTACGGCCGCTAAACTTACACTCCAAATATTCTGTCTTACTTCGACTCAACTTAAAGCCTCTAGATTCTAGAGTTTGCCTCCATAGTTCCAACTTCATCTCCACTCCTTCTTTCGTCTTATCAACCAACACAATATCATCTGCAAACAGCATGCACCATGGTATACCATCTTGAAGTGAACTTGTTAGTTCATCCATAACGATGGCAAAAAGAAATGGGCTTAGTGCGGAACCTTGATGCACTCCAATCGTAATAGGAAACTCTTCAGTCTTCCCAACACTAGTACGTACACTCGTGCATACTCCCTCATACATGTCCTTTATGATGTCAATATATTTCCGCGAAATGCCTTTCCTTATCAAGGCCCACCAAAGTACTTCCCTTGGTACCTTATCATATGCTTTCTCCAAGTCAATGAAAAGCATATGCAAGTCTTTCTTCTTATTTCGATAGTGCTCCACATTTTCTAGATCAAAGAAAAAAAAATATAATCCATACTATAGTTTAACGATTGAGTTAGTATTGAAACATTCACTTTTTACGGTATTTTTATCAAAGAAAAACCTTACCAATGATTTATTATGATTGAAAAGATGCTTGGTGTTAAGAACGAAAAGTGAAGAAATAGTACGAATTTATTAATATATGTATTGTAGAAGAGTATACTTGAATTTCTATTAAAAAATAGTGCAGTAAGAAAAACATGAATCATGAAAATGCCATGTCCCTAGTATGAACAACTTCTTGTAACAAAAAAAAATAAAATACGAACAACTTGTCAAGGAACCGATTGAACTAAAAGCTCGAACTGATAGTTAAGGCCTAATCATATATTAATTTCTGACACATCCCCACATGCAAATGTCCATTGGGCTTGGTCCATCCCGCCATATGTTTTTAATTCCACACATTAATGAGGTTGTCAGGACTCGAACCCTCGACCGTTTAGTCCTAGAAGCTCCGATACCATGTCAAGGAACCGATTGAACTAAAAGCTCAAACTGATAGTTAAGACCTAATCATATATCTTATATTAATATTTGACACAACTTCTCCACCACTTGCCTATTTAAACCATATTATCAAGTGAGTGAATATACGCCTAGGGATCCTCTAGAGTTGAAATCCTCTAGAGTTGGTGGAGTTGTAATCATCTCAACCATTAATTGCAAAATGAATGGATGAGATTTGATTGATCAATAAATGACTAATTAAATATTAAAATTTATCAATTAAATCTCATCCATTAATTTTGCAATTAATGGTTGAGATTACAACTCCACCAACTCTAGAGGCTTTTTAACTCTAGAGGATCCCTAGGCATACGTCGCTCCAGTTTCCAATGTTCCTGCCGGATCTCAAGTTATTCGTCGCTCTGCAGATTATCATCCTAGCATTTGGGGTCATCATTTCCTCTCCTATACTTCTGATCATCAACTTTTGGTAAAAATACCTTCTCTTTTAATTTCAATTTGGCAAACCATGCATATATGTAATCGAGTTGAGTTCGAACTCAACGTTCTGTTTGTGAATTTTCGGCGAGTTTGCTGGCGACCTACTTGTTAATATGTTCATGTGAGTACTTTATTTACTTAACTAGAGCTTGTGTGTATATATATATACATACATATAAAAGATGACATATCAACCAAATTTTTGTTCCACGCTAAATATGATACTAAACAACTTTAATTCTTAGAAAATTTTCATCGGACAAATATGACAAAGTAAAAAAATAAATTTTTTTGCAACCACATGAATGCGCTTGTCAAGAATAATATCACAGGTACTCATCTGCAAATCGGCGAAACCACAGGGCATCTATATATAATTAACCCTATATATAATTATAAATAATTGGGATAATATGTAAAAATACCACATAAAGTTCAAAGCCAAGAGCAATTTTATCCATAAAGGCTAAAATTATGCAATTTTACCATTAACGTTGGCAGACAAGAGCAATTTTACTCCTAACATTGACAAGTTGGGTCCATTTCAGAAATTATTATAAAACACAGATATTTTTTTCCTTATTCTGCACCAATTGCATATCAACTCGTTTAAAAAAAAGATTTTATATTTTCTGTGATTTAATAATAGAATTGGAGATTAATATTTATAAATTCGGCGAAATATTTTGAATATTTTTTGTCCAACTCCTACAATAGACAGTGTATATTTTAAAAAAAATTAAATTTTTCTCTCGTCTAATCATATATTTATGATCTGTTACTAATGAGTGATAAAATGACTCATATGCAAAGTTTAGATGACAACATTCATGACCGGGAGACAGTTTGATAAATTATTTCTGAAATTGATACAACTCGACAACGTTAGGGGTAAAATTGCTCTTAAATGCCAATATTAGAGATAAAATTACACTCTAAGATTGCTCATGACTATAAACGTTAGAGATATTTTTGCACCTTATCCCTAAATAATTAAAACTTATGATGGAAGAGATTAAAAATTAATTAATAAAATTGAAAAAGTAGTATAAATGTAATATTTGAAAGAATAAATGTAATACTTTATTTATTCATTTGTATAGAATGGTTTTATTAGTAACCATTTTATTTTATTATTACTATTTATTTTATTAACGTCTAATGCTTCTCCAGTTTCCTTAACTTGTCCAAATTGGTCATTTTACCTCTCTAAATTCATTGAATGTCCTATTTACCTCCTTAACTCCATAAAAGCGGTATTTCTCACCCCCTCAACTTGTCCACTTATCCTCTCAACTTATAGAATGTCCTGTTTACCCAATTAACTCCACAAAAGTGGTATTTTTCATTCCTTATAATCCGTTATCGAGGCCTAAATTGATACTTTTTTAAACGTTAAACCTATATTGATACTATTTTGTACGTGAAACTTAAATTGATACTTTTTCCAAAAATCATAGACCTATTTTGGTAACTTATCCATATATATAATGTTTTTTTTAACTTGTTTATATTAATGTTCTTGT
Organism: Euphorbia lathyris; assembly: GCF_963576675.1. Taxonomy (NCBI): domain Eukaryota; kingdom Viridiplantae; phylum Streptophyta; class Magnoliopsida; order Malpighiales; family Euphorbiaceae; genus Euphorbia; species Euphorbia lathyris. Next base: position 23,302,111 of record NC_088915.1, read on the forward strand.
TATTTGTATCTTTTATTCATCCCTTCTTTTTTCAATTTTTTTGACTAGTTAAATTTCTATTATCTAATTATTGTAATATAATATTATTGTAATAAACACATCAAGTATCAGCATAATTATCAAATTAAAAAAAATAAAAAAAATTGATATTAAAAAATATATTTTCAAACTCATTTGAATAAGTCATATTAATTTTGCATTATAAATAGGTAAGAAATACCACTTTTATGGAGTTGAGAGGGGTAAATAAGATCATAAGGGGTGAGAAATACTATTTTTATGGAGTTAAGAGGGTAAATAGGACATTCAATGAGTTGGGGAAATATAAAATGATCAATTTGGACAAGTTAATGGGGTGAGAAATACCATTTTATGGAGTTAAAGATAGTAAATAGGACATTCAATGAGTTGAAGAGATAAAATGATCAATTTGAACAAGTTAAGAGGGCTCGATGAGCATTATATAGTACCTTGTATTAAAAACTTCTTGAGTTCCAACACGCTATACTCGTATAGATTGCAGAGGAGTGTAGTAGAATTTAAAAAAAAAATAGTGCATTAAAAAAAACGTGAATCATGCACAACACAAAATGCCATGTGGCTCGTACGCAAAAACTTGGCCACCACTTGCCTATATAAACCATATTATCAAGTGAGCAAATATTCACAAGACAAAATGTCAGCTCCAGTTTCCACTATTCCTGCCGGATCTGAAGTTATTCGCCGGTCTGCTGATTATCATCCTAGCATTTGGGGTGATCATTTCCTCTCCTATACTTCTAATGATCAACTTTTGGTAAAATAATTGTATTCTTTCTACCTTCTCTTTTAATTTCAATTTGCCAAACCATGCATATACGTAATCGATGTCAGAGCTTAACTATCAGCTCGAGCTTTTAGTTCCACGACAATTTGAGTCGAGCTCGAACTCAACGTTCTGTTTGTGAATTTTGGGCGAGTTTGCTGGCGACCTACTTGTTAATATGTTCATGAGTACTTTATTTACTTAACAAGAGCTTGTAAATATATATATAGGTAAAAGATGACATATCAAGACATGAAAAGCTGAAGCAAGAAGTGACAAGTATGTTAAAAGGATGCCCTAAAGTTCCTGAAACATTGGAAATGATTGATGCAATCCAACGGCTAGGAATCCAGTATCATTTTGAAACTCAGATTGATGAAATCTTAAGAAATATGATGGATGAAATATTATGTCTTGATGATGATGACCTATATCTCATTTCTCTCAAATTTCGACTTCTTAGGCAACATGGTTATAACATGATTCCATGTGGTACGCTGTCCTCCACACCTTTCCATTTCATTTGTTTAATTACCGGAATTAATATCTGTTGCTGTTACTGTTAGATGTTTTTGATAAGTTCAAGGATGAGAATGGAAAGTTCAAGGATTCAATTGTTAATGATGTTAGAGGAATGTTAAGCTTGTACGAAACTACACATCTAAGAACTCATGGAGAAGAAATTCTAGACCAAGCACTTGGTTTCACTATAGCTCATCTTCAAACCATGAGTACCCAATTGAGCTCTCCTTTTGGTGACCAGATAAAGCATGCTTTGAAGCAACCATTTCATAAGGGGCTGCCGAGATTGGAGGCCAGGAGCTACTTTCATTTTTATGAACTAAATGCTTCATGTAACAAAATTCTACTCTCCTTTGCTAAGTTGGACTTCAATTTGTTGCAAAAGCAGCACCAGAAGGAGCTAGGCGACATTACCAGGTTCTATTTCATTACAATTAGCTTCTACATTATTATATACAAAATATGCTAATTGGGTTTAATTTTAGGTGGTGGAAAGAATTAGACTTTGCAAAAACGGTGTCTTTTGCAAGGGATAGAGTTGTGGAATGCTATTTTTGGACATTAGGAGTGTATTTTGAGCCCCAATATGCTGTGGCTAGAAGCATAGTAACCAAAGTCATCGCAATTACTTCTGTTCTTGATGATATTTATGATGTCTATGCAACTCCTCCAGAACTTGACCTCTTCACTGCAGCTATTGACAGGTTTGAATCATGTTTATTCACTTTTATTCTATCAAGCTGTATATTAAACCCTAATATAGCCGAGTTTACGCGTTAACGCCCTATCCGTAAACTTAGACACACATATTTGTTCATGAAAAGCGTTAACTTTCTGTCCGATAAACTCCTAAACTTGATCTTAATTCATAATTCTTCCAATTCATCACTTTCAATACCATTAATTATATTTCATGATTTAGTACATCCACATCCACATTTAATTTAATAAACATAAAATAAAAATATTAGATATAATATATATTTTATAATATTTATAATTTGTGATGATAGTAAGTTGTAGATATGATGTTGTATAAATTACAATGGATAACATTATTATCTTGGTTCATTTCAAAGTTGACCACATATGTTATTGTCATTTCACATTCACATTTCACAGATGGGACATCAACGTGATGGATGAGTTTCCGGAGTACATGCAACTAGTTTACAAATCACTTATAGATATTTATTCCGAAATTGAGGAACGTGTCTTAAATCAAGGAACAGCATATAGACTTTCTTATGCAAAAGAAGCAGTGAGTTAATATAATCACGTGGTTTTCCATGTCACTAGAATGATTAGGTGTGTTAACGAGTCTTAGTAGTTCGCAAACTATTCTAGTTTGGTTCGGTGAAAGCTTGATTAAAGCTCGGCTCGATAGGGCTCGAATCGAGTTCGGGATTGGCTCGAGCACTAATGAGGTGAGTCCGAGCTTCCTTAGATTCGGCAAAAAAGCTCGTGAGCATGCTCGATTATTTTTAAATACTATATATATATTTAATATATATTTAATTGGTTATTATTAGCTTTCATCACAATTCACAACTCAAATAACATTTAACTCATCCAAAAAATAGTGAATTACTCAATACCGCTCCTAAATTACCTCTTACCGCCCCATTTGGACTTTTTTGCCCTTCTCATAATTTTGATAAAAAACTAAAAATTCTTTCTTTAAAATCACAAACTCGGACAATAATAATTGAAATTATGAAATTTGTACTTTTTTGCCATTCTCATAATTTTGATAAAAAACTAAAAATTCTTTTTCTAAAATCACAAACTCGAACAATAATAATTGAAATTATGAAAATAATTGATATGCGACAATCCGAATCCCAAAAATGGATGATTATGAGTCGGAAACAATAAAATTTACATTTTTTTCTCAAAAAAATCATGAACACAATGCATATTTTTTGTGACGATTAGCATTTTTCGTCACAAAAAATTAGAGAATTTTGTATTTTTCGTCGTTAAAAAGTCTACGATTGTGCCTAGGTCCAATTTTGGTCTAAGTGGGTGCTAGACCGCTCAGCCAATGGGCTGGGCGGATCCAGCACCCGTCCCACCACTGGGCTGGGCGGATCCAGCATCCGCCCAGCCAATGGCTTAGGCGGATATACCACCCTCCCAAGCCATTGACTGGGCGGATCTAGCACCCACCTAGACCAAAATTGACGTTTTTTTCTCAAAAGGACAAAATTGTCCAAATGGGGGCGGTAAGAGGTCATTTGAGGGTGGTAAGTAGCAACATCCAAAAAATAATACAAAAAAACTTAGACACTAGACAATTAGGTTTTGATAAAGAATAAAATAAATTACAAATTTTAATATATTTTATTGTTTGAAATTTTTCTCCGAGTTTGTGTTTTCCGATCACAAATACTCACTACTATACTGGAATATCGACCATAATATGATTGTTTTTCTTTATAAATATTTTAAACTTATATGGGGTATGTTATAAAGATTTTTTGTTTACTAAGTATATAATGAATTTGGTTAAAGCTCGATAAAAGCTCGGCTCGATCAAAGCTCGGTTCGAGAGCGTTCGGCTCGAGATATTAACGAGCCAATACTAAGCCTACCTAGGGTTCGCTCTGCTCGACTCGTTTACACCTCTAAGGATGACCCTCAATTCATATTTGGATACGTGTATTGTGATCTCACGTAGTAATTAAAATAGTGGGGTCTTTTATAATATGTGTGGGTCTATGTTACACATGTCAAAATATGTACGAGAGGTTCTCCATTTGACCGAAGAACCGAGTGCTTCTAATAATTCAAATATAGGTAAAAAAAACCTGCCAAAATGTCAAAAAATTAAGTCCTAATGAAAACGCTAATTGATTGATTGATTTATCAGATGAAAAAACAAGTGAGAGCATATTTTGAAGAATCAAAATGGTTCCAGCAAAAACACATACCAACAATGGAGGAATACATGGTTGTGGCATTAGTCTCCTCAGGATACCCACTGCTAGCCACAACATCACTTGTAGGAATGGCTGATACTGATAATGTTACCAAAAACACATTTGATTGGTTAAATTCTGAGCCAAATAAGATAGTGAGAGCCTCATCAACAATTGCTAGACTGATGGATGACATTGTATCCCACAAGGTTGAGCAAAAGAGAGGTGATGCTGCTTCAAGCATAGAGTGTTACATGAAACAATATAATTGCACAGAAGAAGAAACAGTTGATGAATTCAAAGAAAGAGTTATAAGTGCTTGGAAAGATATTAATGGAGAGTTTATTCACTACTCTAACTCGGGCTCGGACTCGGACTCGGTTCCTATGGCAGTGCTGATGAGAATACTGAACCTTGCAAGAGTAATGGATGTACTTTACAAGGATGAAGATTGCTATACTAATTCTGGAGGTGTCTTGAAAGATTTTGTATCTTCCTTACTGGTTCAGCCTATATAAACTAAATCCTCAGAACATTTCTTCAAAATTTGTGCTTAATTTATAAGCAGGATTGCCTTGATACATTATTTGGGGTGTGGCTTTATGTTATTAAGATAAAATTCATGTTTTTTTTTTTCTCAAATCCTTGTTGAATATTATGTGGGGGATTGTGTTTATTTTTCTACTGTGTGTAATTTGTTTGTTTATAAATAAATCTGCCATTATTTTGGTTGGTTTCTTATTTTATTTCTGAAGCTTAATTTTGGGTTTGGTTCGGTTCGGTTTAAAACGGAATGAAACGAACCCGAATTACATGTTTTGGTTATAAATAAATCTGTCATTATTTTGGTTTGTTAGAATTCTCCATCTCTGAGTTTATCAAAAGTTAACATTAATAGCTCGGGACTTGGTTTCCCGGGAGATGTTGGAGCAGGGGAAATTTTCTCACCTTGGGGAGTTTTGCTCAGGGATGTTTTGCCTTTTCAGCCTTTCTAATATTCCTATTACGGAGTTCAAAGAAGCGATTTTTGCAATCCAATTAGCTTAGGAGAAAGGTTGGTTGAAGCCGTGGATAGAAAATGACTCAATCTACATAGTTAACTTGTTGAAGAATCATTCCTTTGAGGTTCTCTGGTCTTTTAGACATGATTGGTTAACTTGTCTTAATCATTGTTTTGTTATGAAAATTGTTATCTCGTATCTACCGCGAAGAAAATAGAGCAGTTGTCGTTTTAGCTCATTTTGGAATTACATCATATGAAATGATCTAGTGAAGCTCACCTCCTTCTCTTTGTAACTCTTTCATTTTTTTTTATCACTTAGAAACAGTTTCGCTTTGTTTAGTTTCTTCTATTTTTTTTCCTTTTTTCTTTTAATAATATAGAGATTCGCATTTGGTTTAGTGTGATGAGGTGTCGACCTTGTTGTGATGACATTTCTCTATCCCTCAGCTTGATCTCAGCCTTTAAAAAATCATAATTAATTAAGAAGAATTATTATGAATTAGATCTGGTCATATGTCTTTATTATTTCGTACAAACATTTTTTAATATGTTGTGCTGTAATTTTATACTATTGTGATAATTATTTAATCATTTTTATCAATTACTAGTTTTTGACCCGTGCGATGCACGGATTCATCTTAATATATAAATATAACAAAAATATAATTAATAATTACAATTAATGATATAAAAAAGGAGAAAGTGACACCTCAACTCCATCGTTACTGTTTTATATTATATATAGATATGCAAAGAAATAGAGAGATTTTATAGACTAATTTAAATTATGTAGAACTTTTAGATATAGATATGCAGAGAATTAGAGAGATTTTAGAGATTAATTTAAATTCTGTAGAACTCTTAGATATAGTACGGATAAAATAATCTTTTTATAAATAAATATAATAATATAACTAAAGTTAATCTATTATATTTTTTATCAGTAAAAAAGGAGGAAGTGACATCTCAGCTCCATCGTTACTGTTTTATATTATATATAGATATAGATATGTAGAGAATTAGAGGGATTTTAGGGACTAATTTAAATTATGTAGAACTTTTAGATATAGATATCCAGAGAATTAGAGAGATTTTAGGGATTAATTTAAATTCTGTAAAACTCTTAGATATAGTACGGATAAAATAATCTTTTTATAAATAAATATAATAATATAACTAAAGTTAATATATTATATTTTTTATTATATTTTTTATCAGTAAAAAAGGAGGAAGTGACACATCAACTCCATCGTTACTGTTTTATATTATATATAGATTATACTAGATGACGTCAATTGTAAGTTAATGATTTGTATCCATTACGTCAATTATAAATTATATATATATATATATATATATATATATATATATACACACTTTGTTTTTAACAAAGTAAGCCTTACTTTGTGTGTTTTTATCATTGGATTAATTTTCTAATCCATCATCCAATGGTGAAAACACACCAAGTAATGGTACTTTGTCAAAAACAAAGTAACCATAGAAGGCACCTATATGTTAATAATATTTCTATATTCATGATTAATTAATTATATATATATATATATAGAATAATATTTCAAATTAACTGATAATAAATGAATATGGTTTATTTATTTTTTACTGCCAACATTTGGAAGACCATTTATTTGTGTGTTGTAGTTTTACATACCAGGTTTGGTATGCACTTTGGCCGCATGGATGATTTTGACACTCTTACTAATCTTCCAATCTCAGCATTTCAACTCGTAAATCACTGATATTTGGGCTTCAGCTTTTGTGAATGCAATTCGACTTCTTTGGAAGACGAGAAACCGTGCTATTTTTTATTCGACTAGAAAATGGACTTTCAATGGGGAAATAAAATTCGCCACAAAATAAAAATAGCTTTGTGTGGAATATCAATATCGCCACACATAGTGATCATTTAATGGGGAACTTTCCGTTTCACCACAAAATATGTCTCAGTGACCAAATATGGTTTTCGCCACAAACATATAATAACCTATTGTGCGAATCTGTAATTCTCAACAAAACAAGATATTGTGACGTTTAGCTTAAATTAGATATATTTTGTAAACGTTAAGCCTATATTGGTGCTATTTTGTACGTGAGGCCTAAATTGATGCTATATTGTAAACGTTAAGCCTAAATTGATATTATGTTGTAAACGTTAAGCCTATATTGGTGTTATTTTGAACGTTGAGCCTAAATTGGTACTTCCCCAAAAACCTTAGACCTATTTTAGTACCTTATCCTATAAATATTAGTGGGAAAAATTTCCCACAAAAATCTCTAAATACTGTCACAAAGGTCTATAATGTATGGCGAACCAACTTAAGGCCACAAAAATAAATATATTTTGTGGCAAATTGTGATTCTGCCATAGATGTCTATCTATTGTGACGAACTAATTTTTCACCAAACTTACCTTTAACGTCGCTCTAATAGTTGAGGCAATATATTTTTTTGCCACAAAAGGACTTTAGTGGTGAACTTTTGATATCCTATGGAAAAAAGGTTCCCTACAAAACATCTGTTTTCTTGTAGTGTCAGTGCTTGGTTCCCTGAGAGATGTTGGAGCAAGAGAATTTTTCTCACCTCTCGGAGTTTTATTCATGGATGTTTTGTCTTTTCGGCCTTCCTCTTATTCCTATAATACCGAGCTCAAAGAAGCAATTTTTGCTATCCACTTAGCTTGGGAGAAAGGTTGGTTTAAGCCGTGGGTTGAATATGACTCAATCTACGTAGTTAACTTGCTGAAGAATTCTTCAAAAAAAAAAAAAACTTGCTGAAGAATCATTCCTTTGAGGTTCTTTTGTCTCTTAAACATGATTACTTAACTTTTTTTAGTCACTATTTTGTTATGAAAATTGTTGTCTCTCGTATCTACCGCGAATGTAGTAGAGCAGTTGTCGCTTTGGCTCATTTTGGAGTTACATATGAAATTATCTAGTGGAGCTCAACTCCTCTTTATAACTCTTTCATTTTTTTATAATTTTTTTTATCGCTTTTAACAATTTTGCTTTGTTTAGTTTCTTCATTTTTTATTTGTTTTCCTTTTTTTCTTTAAATAATATTGAGATTGACATTTGGTTTCGGTGTGATGGGTACCAGCAGTGGCGGAGTCAAGAATTTAAACTTGGGGGGCTAATTTTAGTCGTGCGGTTGAGAATAAATTTTCAAAGTCCAACCCGTCAGGGCTGGGCAAAACTTTTTTAGCCTCCAACACGTTAATTGTAAAAATGTTATCATTTTTTAGAAACTAGCATTGAACTAATAGAAAATTAAATATGTTTACTTTTTTTTAATAGAAAAGACATAATAAAAATGAATTCAAAAGTGTTATCAAAATAAATAAATAAAAGTCTATTTAAATTAATTAATAATGGTAACCTGTTTTTATAATTATTTAAAAATAAATAAAAAATTTCTAAAAGAAAATGAGGTTGGAAGGACTTGAACATATGATCTTTCAAATAGAAGTATACATCCTTAACCAACTCATTTACCTTTAAACATTAAAATAATATTACATAGAGTCAATATATACTAATTTTAGGGGGCTACATGGGAAAAATCGATCTGTACTCAAGGGAAGAGCCGGTAGCTGGGGGGGCTCCGGCTCCCCCGAGCCCTAGGCTAGCTCCGCCCATAGGTACCAGCCTTGTTGGGATGTCATTTCTCCGTCCCTCGGTATGATCCCAACATTTTAAAAATTCATAAATTAATTGAGAAGAATTATTATAAATTAGATTTGGTCATATGTCTTTATTATCTCGTACTAATATTTTTTATATGTTATAATTTATTTTATATTATTGTGATAACTATTTAATGATTTCTATCAATTATTATACTAGATGACGTCAATTATAAGTTATATATATATAATATTTCTATATTAATGATTAATGAATAATATTTCTAAATTAATGATTAATTCATGATAAATTATTATACTATATGACGTCAATTGTAAGTTATATATATTCATTAATTATATATATATATATATATATATATATATATATATAATAAATGAATATGATATATTTGTTCTTTGCTGCCAACATTTGAAAACTCGAGACCATTTATTGGATGATTTTGACATTTTCTTGCTAAGCTTCCAATCTCAGCATTCCAACCGCAATTCTCTGATATTTGGACTTCGGCTTTTGTTAATGCAATTCAACTTTTTTGGAAGACGAGAAACCGTGCTATTTTTTTATTCGATTATTCTTAATATTTCCTTGTTTCTTCTGGATCTTTAGAGTTCTATTCGGGAGGTAAAGTTTGGTAGTAAAGGTCGTATGCATCTTTGGTGAGAAGGCAACACCAAATAAAAGTTTCACTTTTTAATCGTTTTACATATGTGTTTTAAGTATGATCATGTAATCTGATGTTTACTGTTTGAATGTCATCTATTATTACATGCCTAACACATTAACTCCAATCGAAGAAACAATACAGGTAATGAATTTTATTATCTATGAGGGTTGAAGCTTGCCAAGGTTGTGTCGAAAGATTTTCATCTTCCTTTATTTACTTTCAAATGGATTTCTAATAGGCTAGTTTGCTTCCAGTATGTTTTTTTCTCAATGATTTCAATTTCACTTTTATCATTTATTCTTTTAGGTTTTATTGGAATTAAAATCTTATATGAGATAGCCAATTCTTTTGCTTTGGGTTAGTGGTTACAAGTTTTTTTTATTCTTTAAGGATATATATATAAACCAAATTCACAAAACATTTTTATTATATATGTTTATATTACCAACACTTTTAAATTATCTTTTATAGTTTAAAGTTTGGGCAATTGATAATCTCGCCCTACAGATTGTGTGTGAATTTTTTTGTTCTGTCGTTTGAATGTATGACCTGAGAAGGAAACTTGCAAATATAAAACTATCTAGCAACAAGACAGTGAAGGCAGCAAACAAAAGTTGTTACTAGGAAGACAAGACCTCTTGATGTGAAGTACAATACACTCTTTCGTGAGAAATCAAAACCAAACAAAGGTTCCACTTTTTAATCGTTTTGCAAATGTGTTTTAAGTATGATCATGTAATCTGATGTTTACCGTTTGAATGCCATCTATTGTTACATACCTAATACATTAACTCAAATCGAAGAAACAATATGGGCAATGAATTTTATTATCTTCCTCTATTCACTTTCAAAGGGATTTATAATAGGTTAGTTTGCTTTCGGTCTTGTTTTATCTCAATGATTTCAATTTCACTTTTGTTATTTATTCTTTTAGGTTTTATTGGAATTAAATTTCTTATATGAGATTATTTGATGAAATTATTTTCCTCTGAATCATTTGATTTTTTTTACATTAACTGTCATTGGATTTTCTTCCATTGTTTTGCATGTTCAAAGCATAGGAAAATTATTGCTTTGATTTAGGAATTAGGATCAAATGTATGCAAGTAACTCAAAATGTTGTACATCATTCGTGGTTTGCTGTGATGAGCTGCTTCTAGATCCAAGACAATCATAATAACTCAATTTCTAACCAAAACCCCCACAAGATAGTACTCCAAATCCCGTAGGAGAGTAATTGATTTTTTTCTAGTATGTAAATCCAATTAATGGGTTTGAGGTCTATGAAGCAACCTTTTGGTGGCCCCTCTTCCAATTGATTTAGAGATGGATGGTGATCATGAAGAGGTGGAGAAGAGGAGCTGAGCTTTCCTAAAGCAATTTTAATTTCTTTAATAGCTGAGACTTTCGATCTTCCTGCCATCTAACTACTAAAATGTTTCAATAATTTAGTCCTCATCCTTTCTTTTTGTAGTGTGTCTAATATACATTTAGATTCCTTTTACGATGTAATTTTTGGGATTTGCTTCTAAAATTTCCTCCATATTATGTTATGATGATGCAAGCGTTCACCAATTAGCCTTGTGAGCCTTGTCTAAAGACAGTGAAAAAACTATTTAAGGTGAATAGAACTTGTCTGGCTCTTAGGGTATAATACAACATGCATTATGCAATCAAGAATCTTCTTCTGAGAAATCCTTTATATTCTTAATTGGCATAGACATGGATCATTTCAACTTTTGTAGGATTTTCATGACATTGGCAACTTCTTTTCAATTTACATGTATCTTATGTGTTGAATTTTCCAAAATTCATACTAAAATTAGGTTGGAATATTGATTTGCACATTTTCCATTTTCTATATACTTATTCTATTACTATTGATATTTTCAACTTCACGCTTGATGAGTTTGCTCAAGCTTTCCATGACAAGGTTAATTTTGAGATTACATCTATTTAGCTTGTGTTGTATTTATTTAAGTCGCACTTGAGAATTCTGATGATGCAGCTCGAGCTGTTGAGTCTCTTAATAGGAAGACAATTGATGAAAAAGAATGGTGTGTTGGGAAAGGGGCGTCTTGAGTAGACTGTTAAAGAGACAATGGATAAGTTTGAAGGATTGAACCTATATCTCAAAAACCTAGATGATAATATTATTTCTGAATGATAAACTAAAGGAAATATTCTCAAAATTTGGAACCATTACTTAATGCAAAGTTTGTAATATTGCTCCATAATAAAGTCATTTTATGAAAGATAGTTTGAGTCTTCATCTATGGATTATTTCTTTCTTTGATATGTAATAGGTCATACTTGATCCTAATGGTGCAAGTAGAGGATCAGACTTTATTGCCTTCTCAACAGCTGAAGAAACATCTCTAGCTGTAAGATTAAATTTTATATGTTCTTTTTTTCACTCTCTAACTTTGTACGTGTTGATTGGCATGTTTTCTTTTTAGATTGTTTTCTTTTTATATTTTGAAATTTTTTATTATTGTATTTTAGCTTTTTAATTATTTCAGCATATAAGATACCAGAAGCATTTCTAATGTAATTTATTTAAAAACAACAATAGCTTTGTTTTTTTCTATAAGCTAAAGAAGAAGGGAAATCAATCTACTCAAGCTTTGAAGTCATACTTTCCCACGATGGCTGGAGTCTTTTTTTCCCTTCACCGGTTAAGTAATCAGGAACGCTAATAAATAGAAATGAAGTAGCAGGGATAATAGAGAAATAAACAAGAGAAACTTTGTTTTCTTGGGCAATATCAACCATCCAATAAGGAACTACATCAATTATTATACAATCTGGCTTTTGATTAATGGCTAATTTGATCTCCCACACCTTTCGTGAAGGTAATCAGGTCGCAGATCTTCTTGCCAACCACGGCAGAACAGACTCGGAACTGGTCTGGTGGACGGATATCCCTCCTTTTTGTACATCCGCTATTCTTTGTAACCTGCGAGGCGGGCAAATCTATAGATTTGCTTAAACTGACTGCTTCTTTTTTGGTTCTCGTGTATTTTTTGGTTCTCTTTTAAAAAAATTGGTTTAGGGATTGGGTGCAGAGAGCGGGGGTGCCAGCATAGCTGGGATGTCCGTAATCTGTGCTCCCTGATGACCATCTTTCAATCAAAAAAATGGCTAATTTGTTCAAGGGTTGTTGAATGAGGTCATATGCAATATTCAGGTTATCCATTTCTGAACCATGAATGTTAGTGATGGCCTCTGCGGACTTCTCTTCCAAAATTGGCATAGGAAACTCTACAATGAAGTTTGTAAATTATAAGGAATTTGAAGGAGTCTTTGGATGTTTTTAGGAGTTGAGATAAAAGAGATATGAATTTCAGAATTAGTGAAGGCTATGGAAAGTGGAAAGGATGGAATCAAGTGGCCAAAGGCACACAATAGAAGCATGACTATGTGAAGCTCTTTAGCCATTTTTAGGGAGAGTTTGAATCAAATGAGATTTTATCTGACGTTTTATTTTTTCTTTTATCAATTATAGTAAATAATGGTGTTTTTAAGTTTTTATATATAAATCAAAGGCTAAAAATTACACCAATAGTCTCTTAATTTTGGTGATATTTTCTTAATGCACTCCTAAACTTACATAACACGCTTTTGGTATTGTTTTTCAAAACTTAAAAAGATATATTATGTTATATTGAAAGTTAGAGCCATTTTTATATAAAAAAATATATATCAGCTTTGAAAGTAATGTCAATTAATGTGCATTTATATGCTTTTACATTAGCTTTTTTATAGATAATATTTTTATCAAAAAAAAAAAAATTTGTTTCTTTGTATAGTTTTTTGTTTCTAAGAAAGTTGTCTTTGAATATATATTTTGTTGTTAATGTGGACAAATAATCATTTCTAATGCCAATTTTACTTATTATTCATTAACTTTGTGAGGTTGTTTGAAGATTTAAGGGAGTTTACATGTTATTCATATCGAGTGGTATGAAAAATGTAGTCGTTGATATTTTTGACATTTACACTCTTTTAGCATCCTTCTTTTTTTTGGTGTTTTTTGAATGATTGGATTGGATATGTTAATGTTTCCACTAATAACACAAACACTCAAAAAAAAATATTGACGTATGATTTTAAATTTTAAATTTTGGTTATATTTATCTTATTTTAGTTAAATTTCATTTTAATTAAACTATGTTTGGTATCAATTTTAGTTATAAGGTTAATTGGAATGGTAAGTTGTAAGGAAAAATAAACTTTATTTTATTATATGAAAATAAACTTACTCTTGAAATAGATGCTTTCAGAAATTATTTATCAATAATATACAATTGTATTAAAATGATATAATATAATTTTGAATTATATATCATAATTAACCTGATAGGGTTTTAAATTTGATTTTCAAGTTTTGGGTTTTTAATCATGATCAATGTAGGTGGTAATACATTTTGAAAAGTTATAAATAAATAAATAAATAAAAGCTAACATATAATTATATTTAAAATATAGTTTTCAATAAAATTTTAATAATATAAAGTAAATTATTTATTATATTTAATTATATTATTTTAATATAAATATCTAATAATTTTTTTAATTTTTCAATTTTTATTTTTATTTTTTTTATAAATAGATATATTAATAAAGAAATGGAAAGAAAGTTTGTACATTGTACGGTACTGAAGCTAGTACTAGTTGATGTCACATGCATTTGGTTTAAGACTTGAAATTATTAAGATAATTAGAATTAGCCCCCTATTTACATATTAAACCTTTTTTCTTGCTTTAGCCTACCCAAATAAAAAAAAAACTCTTAAAATAGCCTCGTTGAGCCTACATTTACCAATCTCTTTCATTAATCAATGTTACAAAACCTAAAACTTCTTAAATGTTCTTTGAGACCTTAAAGTTACAATTTTTATGCTAATTCGAAAAGAAGTTGAAATTTTAGGAATTGTGGTTATCTGTTATATAAGATCGTGTTCTCTACTATTTAGTACTTGATGAGTAGCCAATATAATCGTCGAGTATTGAAAATTTTTCTTTAATTAAATTTTTTATAATGTTCTTATTACGAAAAGAATAAAAAAGAAAATGAGAAAAAAACCCTTCAAAAGAAAAAAAATAAAAAAGTGTAATAAAGAAAAAAGAAAAAATTTAAAAGAAAAAAATGAAATTATTAAAAAAAAAACTGAGAATAAATATTTCAATAGGTTATTTAGTTCTTTTTTTTGTTTTAGTTTGTTTGGTGATTAATTTAATTTAATAAGTTTCTAATTTGGTTCCTTTTGCACAATTTCGGAAATTAGTTAGTCTAATTTTATCCTTTTTGCACTACTCAGGGCGGTGGTGGTGTGCACTAGTTCTTAGGCGTTGGTTCTTATATTTTGTGTGTACACACTATTTGTGTCACATTAATAAAGTCATTAATCTATTTCATTTATATCTTGTGCTATAATATGACTAGAGAATTCATTGATTAGAACCACATACTTGTATATTCGATGACTGTATGGTAGTAACTAATACTAGTCATAAATTTTCTTAAGTAGGTCTCTAATTGTCTTAAGACTAGATTTCAGTATAATATTAATGTCGAATCCGGTTCACTTTGACATACACTTAACGGGTTTGTAACAAGATGACAAATACGGGAATGATTGGATGAACAGGTGAACGCGTTGACATTGATAGTGAAGTGGTGGAATTACCCCTCACGTAAAGTATTTTACTTGTCTAATTCATCAATCTACTTAAGATTGAGAAATAGCATAAACTGTAGAGAGGATGATAGCTGTCATGCCTCTAGTTTATAATATCGATATCAAACGATAAAAGAAGTTGAGAAATAACTATATGGTCTCATCATCTTTAGATTGATGATACTCTGTCTTATTTGGGGGCAGTAATGATTTACTAGAATCCACTTACTGTCAGTAGACCGTGAGCCCAATGCTAACTAAGAACATATCCATATGATCGTGCATATTGAGCATCTGAGTTTGAACTAATAGAATGGTACATTGGGGAGATGAAATTAATTAATTGATTACCAGTGAAATGTCAAGGTAATTAATTGGTGATTAATTAATTGATTAATTGATACTCTGTATCAAGGCAATTAATTAATGGTTTTCGGTGTTGAGTATTTAATTGATTAATTTGTTTACCGAAAGTATTTAATTAATTTATAAATTCATTAAATTGTATTCAATGTAATTAATTTAAACTAATAGCTTCTGTCCCCAAGTGTCCCACTTATTCTTCACAGACGATGTCCTTATCTTTCTTGAAGGTAATGAGGAGCAATTAAGTGTTATTATGGACATTCTTGATTGTTTCTGTTTGGCTTCTGGTCAGAAACTTAATACCCAAAAGTCAAGGATGTTGTGTTCTAAGAATATGAACCCTAGAGTTTGTAAAAACCTAAGTGAGCTCTCTGGTATCCCTCTTACTAACTCTCTTGGAAAGTATCTGGGTATTCCCTTGCATAGTGAAAGAGTGTCCAAAATGTCCTTTAAAGATACTTTAGATAGGGCCAATACAAGATGTGCCTCTTGGAAAGCAAATACGCTCTCTATGGTTGGTCGCCTGACGCTTTTACAATCTGTTAATTGTGCTGCCCCTAATCACATTATGCAGGCTTGTCTGCTTCCGGCCTCTGTGCTCAAGGATCTTGATAAGATCAACCGTAGATTCCTTTGGGGGGAAGCCGTGAATGGTAGGAAAATCCACTTACTACCCTGGAATGAGGTTTGTCAGCCCAAAGCTTCTGGTGGGTTGGGCATTAGGAAAGCCAAGGATAATAATAAAGTGTTATTAATGAAGCTCCTGTGGCGGATGTGGCAATATCCCTCTTCTCTTTGGGTTCGCCTTCTTTGTGGTAAATATCGGAAAGATAAAATCTTCGGGGGTCCCAAGGAGAGAGTTGCCCAGTGTTCCTTTCTTTGGAAAGGGCTTAGTGCTGTTTTTGCAGAGTTCTGCTCAGGGGTGGGTCTGGAGGTGGGGAATGGAAAATCAATTAGCTTCTGGTTTGATATCTGGATTGGGGATAAACCTTTAGTTGATGTTTGCATCTCCCCCCCCCCCTCCTAGTGACATCAAGAACTGGAGGATCGCCGATGTGGTTAACTCTGATGGGGACTGGATCTGGTCTAAATTTGATTCTTTCTTAAGTCTTGAGACCCTTCTGAAAATTCGGGGGGTTAAGGTGAGTAATGATGAGGTAGACTTGGATAAGCATTGCTGGGCTTTGACTAATAATGGAACTTATTCTTGCAAATCCGCTTTTGAAGCTTTTTCTCTCCCTAGCTCGGGTCCTTCTCCGGAGATTTGGAAATCCATTTGGGCCCTTAAGGTCCCTTACCGGATTAGGAGTTTCTTATGGCTAGGGGCTAAGGACAAGTTATTGACTAATGCTGATAGGCACAAAAGGCATTTAGCAGAGTCTGGAGCCTGCAGTAGATGTAGAGACCATACTGAATCCTTGTTCCATGCTCTCAGGGATTGCCCTTTTAGTAAAGAAGTGTGGAGAAAATGTCTTCCACACAATATTTTTTCTTCTTTCATGGCCCACTCTGTGGATGATTGGTTCTCTGATGGTGTTAGGGGTAAGCTCTTGACGTCTATGGAACAAGGGGACATTGTCTTTGCCATTATCTGTCATAAGCTTTGGAAGTGGAGGAATGAGGAGATCTTTGGAGGAAAAGCGGTGTATTTGCCTAATTTAGTTGAGTTCTTCTCCACTAAATTATCCTCTATTATTGATAGCTTCAACGGGGATTCTCTAGTCAGTTCCTCCAATGCTCACTCTGTCCATCTTGTAAGTTGGAACAGGCCGAAAGAAGGGGTAGTTAAACTTAACACTGATGGTTCCTGCCTCAGTTCTGGTTTGATTGCCGCAGGAGGTGCTCTCAGAGATGCTGGGGGAGCATGGCTTTCTGGTTTCTCTCAGAATTTGGGGATGGGTTCCTCCTTTTCTGCTGAGCTATGGAGGATCCTCACGGGCATCAGACTTGCTGTTAATTTGCATGTGAAGAGGCTTTCAGTGGAGTCCGATAACTTGGAAGCAATTAATATGATTAATGAGATTCATACCTGTAATCTTAAGGACCGGAACCTTATCAAAGCTATAAAAAGGCTTTGCTCCTCCTTTGAGTGTATTGAGTTCCGTCATATTTTCAGAGAGCAGAACCGTGTGGCAGATCGCTTAGCGTCAGCCGGCCATGAAGAGTTGCTTGGGGTTTCTACCCTCCCTACCCCCCTGATTTTCTTTTTTCCCTTCTTCTAGAAGATAGGATCGGGGCCAGCTTTTCCAGGCTGAACCCTAGTTAGTTTGTTTTTGTGTGGTTTTTTCTTTCCTTTTTCTACAAAAAAAAAGTGTTATTTATTTAATTGAGTAATTAAATTTAATTCAATTATAATTTATTGCATAGAATAAATATTATTGGCATTTATTTATGTAATTACATTAGGATTGGATTAGTTTTGTAATTAACTAATTAACCCTAAACCAACTAGGTTTAGGAATACACTATATATAAATTAAACACATTAGACCCTAGAAATTTTGGCCATTTTTTGCTCGCCAAGAGTAAAATTTTGACCAACATATTCTTCTTTCACCATATTGATTCGTTCTTCGTTTGTTCTTTGGCTAGCACCGGTTCTAGCTCGATAATTGTTTATGCACCTTACTTTGGAGATCGACTACCTTGTGGATTCTTCAGCCTTCTCTAAAAGAGACAGAACGAGTATGTTAGACAGAACGAGTATGTTTATATTTTTACACTGATCAAAACAGTTTTATTCAATTAATGGTTAACATATAAAGATCAAACAATTAGGGATTATAAATAAATTTTAAACCGTAATTCTGTTGCGCTACAGTTGATTAACTAGCTATAATCCTTAACAAGCGGTTTCTAACATATTCCACCATGAATTGGGCTTTCCCCTTTATATAAGGATTCAAAGGAAAAAGAGGCTTCTTTTGCACCCCCCACTCTAGCCTTATCCAGGTGTTGCAAAATCATGCACTGTTGGTAAGCTAATAAATCACGCTCATGCTTTGCAATAACATCTTTGAACCTGCGTGACTTTTGGCTCAATATTTCCACTTCTTGTTCAAGCCCCTACGAATTGGTGTCGGTAGCATCTTCCATATATATAGCCTCAAGGGCTACCTACAATTGCTTCGCAATAGTCATATAAACCCCGAGCTTATATAGGTGGTTATGCTTAATCAACTCATTGCATTGGCCCTTAAAGTTATGCATTACTCCACATCCTTCGCCAAGTCATTTATCCTTTAGGTCAATTCAACCGCTACATTAGCTTTCTCAATGCCAATTGTGTTGTTCGTTGCCCTAGTGCGCTCATTCTCTTTGTTCAACCTCCATGTCGACACTCGATCGCCCACGACATATTTCCCTTTACTGAGATCCTTCTTTAGCTTTTTAGAAGTAGGCTCCTTAACAACCAACTCCCCCTCACCCCCTTTCATCTCGATCATTTTGGGGGCACTCTCCTCAACACCTTTCACCTTTATAGGGACCTCTAATGTACCCTAGGATGTATTGGTCGACTTCTTCGTAATCGTCTTCTTCTGAGTACTAGCCTTCCAAGTTCTTATGGTGGTGATCATATCCTCTTGAGCATTCACCCTGGTAGCTTCGGAGGTAGGAACGACATTATCCATGGGCCTTTGTCTCGCATTCCTATCAAGAGTTAGGGTCGAAAACCATGTAATCCTTTGTTCCACTTGATTGGACGGGGAAAAAGGGTCAAAAGAACTATCCAATAAAGGAACATCCACCCCTTGATAGGAATATGTCAAAGGTTAAAACTCAAAGTGGAACTCTATTTGATCAAAAACAATTGAACACTCGAAAGATGGCTCTGGTGCCATTCCACCTACAACACGAAGAAACATAAGTCACAAATTAGAGGATAAAAGAAATCCCATACACGTAACAATTCGACACCACAAAGAGTCTAGCAACACATAAAAAATCCCTTCCCCTTCAAGAGTACAATATATGCATACTTTCGATAGGAGGAAGTTTGGCCATCATTACTATGATAGACTCCAAATCGGCTAGATCCCCTATCGTCATCCCCACCAGATACTTCTAAATGACATTCTTTTTCCATTCCTCTAAGTAAATAGTCTGCCACTTTGAATATATAAACCAACCCTTATCGAGAAAGTTCTCAATTAACACATTAGTGTCGAGCTTCGGTTGTTACGAAAGACCTTGTAGCCAGGGAACCGCTTCCAGCTCTTTTGGGTTTAGCTCTCGGGAACCAAACAAATGTTAAGATAGGCCCATGGCTTAATATTCCAATTGTTTAGAAAAAGGAAGGCAAAATCCATAGTTTTCACCTTCAAGTAGTGGTGTCGCCATTCGAGGGGTTTATCCTTCAACCCTTCCAACAAGTTCAACTTGGGGTGCATCCAACTCACATGTTGTGATTTATCCCCCCCTCAAATTGTTGAAAGAATTGTCGAAACACCGGCTTGGTTAGTCAGATGCAAGCCTTCCAAGTGACCACAAGCTAACCATCTGACTCCACTAAATCATACAAAAAGGGTATTACATGCATCTTACCTACCTCCATCACACTATAAATACTCGGTAACACTAACCAAGTAAGGAACCTATTCTTTCTCTACTTGATATCTCTCTCACTAACTTAATCGTCGGATTATACTCAAGAACTTTTCTCGACGTCAACCGAATCCAGTGGAATTAGTATTATTCAAACTCCAATACTCTATCTTGCTATTATTGAGCAATATTATGAAACCGGATGGACCGATCGGTTCGATCACGAACCTCTCAGGTCTCTGGTTCGGTTGATGCTGGTTTTTAGTATGTTCAACAAACCGGACTGAACCGTTTGAATTGGTCGGGTAAATCACTAACCAGTCTGGTTAGTCATTCACACATGTTTAATTAAAATATATATATGTAGAAAGTAGGATTCAAAATTGGGGCACTAGATATCACTATACATAGCTTTCAACTTGTGATGAATTGCAACATTATATATTTATATATTATACTAATAGTTAAATATTAAAACTTTAGGGAGACACTATGGTTATTTTGTCAAAAACAAAGTAACCATAGTGTCTCCCTAAAATTTTAATTTATCTTTGTTATATAAACAAAGTTTACTTAGTATTTAAATTTTAAATATACATAAAATAAAAGAAAAGTACAAAAATAAACCTTGTGGTTACACCTATTTTCGAACAACACCCATGTGATTTAAAAGTTTGTAAAATGGTACCATGTACTTCATTCTGTTAGCAAACACATATCAAATTGACTAACGGTGTTAAAAGTCAAAGGAAAAACAGTTAATTTTTCCTTTATATTTATTTATTTTATAAATTAACCCCTCTTATTATCTAATTATTACAAATAAATCTCAAAATAAAAATTAAAAATCAAATACACCATTTTCTTCATTTCTTTAATTTCGTATTTTTGTTCTTCTTTCTCTCTCTTCTCTCTCTCTCCCCCCTTCGTTAACATAATTATGAAGCAGTAGCAGATTTAGTTTTTAGTCTTTAACATAATTTTTAGGGATAAGTACAAAAAAAATGCTTGTGGTTTACACTTTTTACAAACGCGAACCTGTGGTTTTTTTTTACAAACAGAGTATGTGTTAAACGTTGTTAGCAAACAGAGGCCAAATTGACTAACGATGTTAAAATTTAAAGACAAAAGAGTTGATTTGGTTCTTGTATTTATTTATTTTATAAATTAACCCCTCTAATTATCTAATTATCACAAATAGACCCCAAAATCAAAAATAAAGAAGAAGAAGAAGAAGAAGAAGGTATTTTTTATTTTTATTTTTGATTTTGGGGTCTATTTGTAATAATTAGATAATTAGGGGGTTCATTTATAAAATAAATAAATATAAGGACCAAATTAACTCTTTTCTCTTTGAATTTTAACACCGTTAGTCAATTTGACATCTATTTGCTAACGACGTTTAACACATACCTTTGTTTGTAAAAAAAACCACAGGTTCGCGTTTGTAAAAAGTGTAAACCACATGCATTTTTTTATACTTATCTCTAATTTTTATAATTTTGTTAGTAATATACTAAATATATTACACATAATTGATATTTATAAGGTCTGAAATGACAGTTAAATATCGGCCAAACTAGTTTTTTTTTTAAATTTTCGATAATATATAGTTAAAATTGATCTTACTTATAAACGTTAGGGTTAAATTTGTACAATTTCACACATTACAGCTAAATCTATACTTTTCTTAAAATGTTGGGAGATAAATTTCATCTTTATCCTTTTATATATAAATATAAGAGAAGTGTCTTTTTTGTTTTTTTTAAAGAGAGAATAGAATGTATAAGGAGTACGTATATGTTATAATTAGATATATAAAACAACAACAAATAAATCCAAAAAAAAAAAACTCACAATAGAAAGGAGAAATTAGATTGAACCCTGACTCGTCAAAAGTTGGGTGACGACGCTTTCAACCCATGGCATATCTGCCGTCGGAATTGATCAATGAAAATTTTTTTATTGTCGCCAGTAAAGTCACTACTTCGCTTTAGATGCATTTCAAAGTCGTTCTATGCCATTATTAACAACAAAGTAAAGAGATGAAACACCAAAATAGGAAATTAAAAATGAGAGAGATAAGAGAGAGAAAAAAAACAATAATATGAATTTAAAGAGATAGAGAAAATGGATTTAAAGAGATAGAGAAAATGGTGTATTTGATTTTTAATTTTTATTTTGGGGCTTACTTGTGATAATTAGATTATAAGAGAGGTTAATTTATAAAATAAATAAATATAAGGACCAAATTAACTGTTTTCCCTTTGATTTTTAATATCGTTAGTCAATTTCGTATGTATTTGCTAACGGAATGAAGTACATGGTACCATTTTACAAACTTTTAAACCACATGGATGTTGTTCGAAAACAGATGTAACCACAAGATTTATTTTTATTTTTGTACTTTTCCTTAAAATAAAATTTAAAAGTTTTCTAATTTCATAATTTAAATTAAATTAAATTAAATTAATATATATGTATATATAAAATTTCGGTTTGACCCATCCAAATCAACTAGTTGAACTTATTAACTCATAACCTAATTATCAATCCAGATCGATTTTTAGTCTGCTTTTTAAAACATTGTTGTTGAGTCTCCATACTCTATCATAATATAATACACACAAAGAAAAAAGGTTTAATGCATAATTATACTTTTAAAATTCGCAATTTTTATCGATTAACACCTTGAACTTTTCAAATAACATATCATATATTTATAGTTAGGTCATTTGAACTTTTAAAATAACATATCATATATCTATACTTTTTTTTGAAGCAAAATATCATTAATGAGACAAAAGCCGGCAAAAGTTTAACACAGAAAGAGAAAACCCACTATGGATAATATCAAAGTAACACTGACTAGCAAATTGAGAGGCTGCTCTAGCAAAAGCATGAGCTAACCCGTTTGCTTGTCTTCTAGTAAAAAGGAGAATGTAACCATTTTGAGATGATAAAAGTGTGCGACATCGTCCAATAATATCACCAAACTCAGACTAATCCAAACGTCCAGAAGTCATAGCTTTAACAGTGGACAAGGAATCAGATTCAAATAGAATTTTATTGTAACATGCCTCTATGGTCCATTCAAGTGCATGTAAGACCGCCCAAGCTTCCGCCTCCCTAACTTCCATAATACCTTCCACCAGATTTGTCTGGGTTGAGATAAAGGCACCATGTGAATCTCTAAGTATTGCACTACTTCCTGTTTTTCCAAGAATTGTAAATATGCTTGCATATGTGCAACAGGAAACAACATCAGTCGGTGGTCGGTGCCATAATTTCTGACAGTCGTCCTCCCTAGGTATTGCAGAGGAAATTATACTTTGCTCCCTAGCCGTCTTCCAGTCCATAAGACAACGCCTACTCCTCACAACAACTCCAACGGCTGTTGCATATTTTTGATTCCAAAAGTAGTCATTCCTCGCCTCCCACCATGACCACAACAGCATCATAAGGATCTCTGAATTTTTCGCACCAATTAATTTGCAAAAATAGAAAAAGAAGCCAGCAAAGTTATCCGCATCAAGACTTGATTGTTCAATTAAATTAGCAAGGCCTGCCTCCCTCCAAACTTCCATGACTTTTGGACATAGCACAAATAAATGCCAATTATCCTCCAAGTCCCGAGCACACATAACACAATCATCCTCCATGTTAATCCCCCGACTCCTGAGCCGGTGACGAGTTAGGATACAATCACGAACAAGCCTCCAACAAAAATGTCTGACTTTAAATGGCACATTAGCTCTCCATATCTTTTGTCACTCCCCTTCAACTCTAAGCTGTGTACTGCTTGGTATTTCTTCCATCCCAAGATGGTATGCACTACGAATCGAATAACACCCATTACAGGAAGCATTCCATATAAACTGGTCTTTTCTTCCCGATACACGCAGAGTTGACCGAATGATGGCCATTACATCTTGTTCCGAAAAGATTTCTTGTAATAGTTCAACATCCCATTCTATTGTTCTAGGGATAAAGAGATCGCTTACTTTTAAATTTTCCAACCCTTCAACTGTTGTCCTAAAAAGTGAACACTAGCAAGTGCACTATGTACAAGTAATAAAATGATAAGTATAATATCGTCTCCACAGGGATAAAACAAGCAGATATTGTAACTAAATATTCCAAAACAGTCAGATTCCGCAATGAGTAACCTTCTATTATAGTTGAGATTTGTGGTTTAATTCTGAAATGCAATAAATTTAATTTAAACAAATGAATATACAGTAGTAGGCA
This sequence comes from Euphorbia lathyris, assembly GCF_963576675.1. Taxonomy (NCBI): domain Eukaryota; kingdom Viridiplantae; phylum Streptophyta; class Magnoliopsida; order Malpighiales; family Euphorbiaceae; genus Euphorbia; species Euphorbia lathyris. The sequence continues at coordinate 23,326,540 of NC_088915.1, forward strand.
AGTGAATAGCTTTTTGCTTATAAATGATAGAGAACATGCAGAAACACAACCAGAACAAGCAGCAAGCAAGCATATTTCCCCTTATGAATGATATTAATAGCGTAGGTCTAGGGTATCTTTTACTAAAACCAATTGAGTCAGGTGTCTCATGTTCCCAACATTCTTTAGAAATAAGTAAACTAAGGTGCTGTTTGATAAAACTGAAAATTAAGTGCTGAAAAAATAAGTACTTAATTTTAAGTGCTGAATATTATAAGTGTTGAAATTATTGAATGATATAACTTTTATAAAAATATTAATCGATAATGTTTAACTTAAAATGTTAAGTTAAATATTTTGACTTACCATAATAAGTGATTTTTGACTTAATTAACTAATTTAAGTGGTAGAGAAGCAACCGTTATCAAACGCACTTAAATTAAATAAGTACTGAATATTTTAATTTAAGTAATTAAGTGTTTTATCAAACAAAGCCTAAGTCTTCTTATGCTCACTTCATTTCCAAGCATTAAGATTTGAAAAGCATTTTAACATAAGTTGCTAAAAACCCCTAGCATGCAATTACTCATGTCTCCAATCCTAATTACATGTGTCTAATGGTGTTTCCATCTCCTAATCAGAGTCTCCTCATGATTATTCAACTAAAATATAGGTTAGCTACTCCTATAATACATTAATAAACCATTAAACAAACTTCAAATATTTTTTTCATTCATAATAAAGAAAACATGACTTACAACTACCAGCTCATGACTGGTTTCAGCCTGAAAAGTGAACTACTCACTCATCTTCAAGAAGAAAAATGCAAACAACAATGAAGAACAAGCTGCTGCCATGAAAGAACAAGTAGGAAGAAAATAAAGAGTGTTTTCCACTTTCTCAATCTGCCCTTTTCAACCTCTATGATAGGTCTATTTATAGTACAAAAGATAATATAAAATATTGTCTTGAAATGAGGAATGGTGGCTGCACAATTTCTTGATTGGTGGACATGATAAGCTTTGCAGACTGTTCTGGCAGTGCAGGGGACAGTTTGCAGAAGAGGCAGAGCAGTCTGCAGGAACAAACAAAATTGCTCATGCAACCTCCTTAAAAATAGCAAGGACAACCTTCTTGATTGGATCCATGCACCTTGGGGCCATACTTTTCGTTCCACTTGTAATTTCCAGGCTCCATCTTTATTAATTTTCTCCTTAGGATATTTCTGCCAGAGAACAAGCACACTATTACAGAGAACAGGCTGATTTCCATAGAGAATAATCTGATTCTTGCCGAGAACAATCTGCAAATTAAAGATAATTAATAAGATTTAAGGCTTATAAAGGCCACAATTAAGCTCTAAATCACCTCTAAACACTTTGAATAATTAGGTATAATTTACACCTATCATCAACCATTGCGGTAGAGATCGTCATAGAAGGCGAATCTCTTAACCATGGATCTTTCCATACATTGATAGGCGTACTATCTCCAATTTTCCACCGCCCCCTTTTTGAAACAATAATTGAGAACCCCAAATACTTCGCCATATATAGCTTGGTGAGTGACCCAACCTAGATTTTAAAAAATCCCCATTTGGATAGTATTTTGCTTTAAAAAATTTACTGACCAAAGACTCAGGAGCTGACTGTAACCTCCAACCTTATTTTCCCAGCATTGCTAAATTAAAGGCAGTGAAATCTCGGAAACCCAATCCACCATCATCTTTATGAAGTACATAATTTATCCCAAGACAACCAATTTATCCCTCTTGACCCATCTCTCTCATTACCCCACCAAAATGAATTCAACATCTTTTGAAGTTCTTCAGCAGTTGAAATAGGAAGCATAAAAACACTCATAAAATAAACCAGCAAAGCCTGACCTGCTTCTCTAATTAGAGTATCTTTACCATCTTTAGATAAAGGCTTAGATCTCCAAGATTGAATTTTCTTCCATAGTTTATCTTTTAAGAATGCAAATATCACCTTCTTCTTTGTTCCAACAAGTGAAGGTAAACCAAGGTATCGACATGTATTGATAGGTTGAGAAACTTCCCAAATAGATGAGATCCCCTCAACTAGCATTGAATGTACATTATTGCTACACAGTATGCCTGATTTAGTGAAATTGACAGCTTGTCCTGAAGCATGCTCATACAAATTTAGCAACTTCTTTAATTCTCTACACTCCTCAATATTCGCTTGAACAAACAGAAAAGCATCATCAGCAAACAATAAATGAGAGATTGCGGGAGCCCTTCTATTCACTTTAGCTCCATGAATAACCCCCCTTCTTTCAGCATCCAGTATCAAAGCAAAGAACCCTTCAATACATAATAGAAATAAATAAGGAGATAGTGGATCACTTTGCCTCAAACCTCTCCGGGGGGAAAAAGGACCAACAATTTGATCATTAACTTTAATTGAATATTTAACTGATTTAACACACAACATTATATATCCAATCCACACCTCCGAGAAGCCCAACTTTATGAGAACATGTGACAAATAATCCCAACTCACTCTATCATATGCTTTGCTTATATCTATCTTAAGTGCAACCTCCCTATTTACATCAGTTTTGCTACGAATTTGTGCTGTTTATATCTATTTAGAGTACTTTTACGTTCGAATATGTTTCTTTCATGCAAGGTACCTAAATATTTGGTAAAATCCAAATAGGAGCGAAAAAGGTCAGAAACGAAGGAAAAACCCTACGAAAAGAGTCAAAGACGAAGAAAATCAAACGCACTAAAGTCAAAGACGGGAAATGAAGTCGAAGACGGGAATAAACAACCGTTTCGCGACCGAGATTCCCTATTCTCGGTCCCGACACGCGTTTTCCAGCCATCTTTCTCCTCCGTTTTTGAAGACCAAAACATGTCCCCCTAATCTCGGTTGAGATTTTCCATTCTCGGTAACATCAGATTTTCTATCAGCACAATATACACATGTTCGATTTCAAAAAAACACGTCCGTTCGAGTGGATAGAAACGTCTCTTCGCATCAGACACGTCCCCTACACACGACTCTTCAACATCTATAAATAAAGAGTTGATTCAGAGTTGTGAAAAGAGATATTGAGAGTTAAGATTTAGTACAGAATTTATGCAGAAATTCTGAGTAAAAAACGATTCAGAGTTAGAAGTTCGATTTTGTAAAAACGATATGATGTACACACATTGTTTATCAATTAATTACAAATACAGTAGCATTTCGATTTAGATTAGGATCTATTCGAATATTAGTTTACATTTTGGTAGTAGAAGAACCATCTCTATTCCGAAGATTCAGCGAGAAGATTAAGTAGCGGATTCAACCCCGGAGCCTGACAAACTCTAACGAGATTTGAGGAAGGATTGACAACCCGGACTCACTAAGTCCTCTTGAATGCTTCCATGCTTTTTATTCTCTGTAAACTTGTATCAAATTCACATTTCATCTAATAAAGTTCACTCGATTCAATATAATTTTATGTAGCACTTTGGTAAAAGATCTGAAGTGAGTTCTGGCGTTTTCATTAAAACGTAGTTAAATTCAATATTTTTATAAGGAAACTTTGTTGAACACTTAGTCAAATTCATTCTTAAAGACGATATGATCGTTAAGTCGGCTTATCGGAAATAAGTGTTAATTTGGTTAAAGTAGCAATCTAACCCGACCGTATGAGGATTGTCTTCGGTTCAAGGCCTTTTAATTGAAGGAGTTTACGTTATTACACTCTCTTATTTTAAACATTAAACGTTTCTGTTTTGTAATTCATATTCAAAACAGAATTGATTTCTAACATTCTACATATTCTAACCTAATTCTTATTAAATAAATTTCAAAACCAATTTCAAATAACGATTATCTGTTCTTATAAACCTTAAGTCGTATTTAAACTACATATAAATAAGTTTTTGTTGAAAAACGTTCCCTGTGGGATCGATATCTTTTTTATTCCTACAAGCGAAACCGTGCACTTGCGGAAATCACTCAACAAGTTTATGGCGCCGTTGCCGGGGAACGCCAAAATTTTTAACAAAAATTTAGATTTTTCGTGTTTTATTTCGAATCTAGGTTATACATACTTATTTTAACTTTTTTATTTTATTTATTTTTATTTACTAACATATTTATTTTTCAATTCTGTTTTGAAGGTAGTATTGGTTCGTGCAGAAATTTCAAGTTCATGCGCAGTTCTCGAAGTTCAGGCATTCCACCAAACCCGTTAGATCCAGAAATTGAAAAGACACTTAAAAAGAAAAAGAAAGACCAGAAAAAACAAAAACGAACAAAATTTCGAGCCAGAAAATATGGTAAATCCACCAACACTTATGGAATACGCTAGGCCAGGGGTGGCCGATGTAACCAATAGTATCGTTAGACCCAGAATCACCGCAAACCAATTTGAAATTCAGCCAGCTTTGCTTAATATGTTGCAAAACAATGTAACATTTTATGGGCTACCTAACGAAAACCCTAACACCCATTTGACAAAATTCTTAGAAATTTGTGACACTTTTAAAATACCAGATGTGACTGCCGAAGCAATCAAACTTCGACTCTTTCCTTTCACTTTGAAGGATAGAGCTAAAGAGTGGTTAACTTCTATGCCAGGTGCAACATTTGCAACTTGGGAATAATTAACCCAAGCGTTTTTATCAAAATATTTCCCTTTAGCAAAAACGGCAAGAGTCGTAAAAGAGTTAATATCTTTTTCTCAAAATAATAATGAAACTCTTTATGAGGCTTGGGAACGTTTTAAAGAACTTCAACGTTTATGCCCACACCACCAATTGCCCGATGCACTTTTAATGCAAACATTTTATAATGGGATTAATCCTACAACTAGAGGTTCATTAGATGCTATATCGGGAGGGTTGTTTATGAACATCCGCCCAAGCAAGAGAACTTTTGGAGGAAATGGCAATCAACAGCAGTATGTGGCCCGTAGAACATGGACACATACCGGTGGCGAAACCATCATCCTCAACCACATCATCCGTTAAAGGTATAGTGAATCTTGATCCAGTCGCGATGTTACAGCCTAATTTTCTGCCTTATCGCACAAAATTGATAGGTTTATGGGACCGTGTGATACCAATGGTAATCCAATCCAAACAGATGTGGATTATAAAGGTATGAGCGAGATTGAACAGGTAAATTTTGTCCAAGGGCAAAACCAAACTAATAATCCTTACTCTAGTACTTATAATTCTGGATGGAGGAATCATCTTAACTTTAATTGGAAAGATAATAATAATTATGCAAATGCTAATCAAAATCGTACCAATAATTATCAAAATCAATCAAGAGATACGATTAGCACTTTATCTTCTAAAATCGATAAATTTATAGATGCTATCGGTGGAAAAATAAGTAATCACGATGATGGTTTTAAACGGATTGAGAATAAATTTGATCAGCTTATTAAAAACCACTCATCTAGCATTCATAATTTGGAGGTTCAAATTGGACAAATTGCTAAATCAATTCCATCCCGAAAAGAGGGAAGTCTTCCCAGTCATACGGAAGAAAATCCGAAAGAGCATGTAAAGGCTATCACTCTTCGTTCAGGTAAAAATTACTTAGGTCCGGAAATGCCTGGAGATTCTACTTTACAGGGAACTGATTTACCAACCAAATCCAAAGAAGATACATTAAATACAAAAAGTTCGCCTATTGACTCAAGTACAAAAACTTTTGTACCCGAACCACCTTTTCCACACAAAGTCCGAAATAAAGACTATGACAAACAACTTTTAACATTTTTGGACAAACTTAAAAATTTGCATATTAATTTGACGTTTATGGATGCGATAACGCAAATTCCTAACTATGGTAAGTTCTTAAAAGATTTGATTTCAAAGAAAATCAGTTGGGAAGGAATTTCATCCATATCATTAACTGAAGATTGTAGTTCAATAGTGTCAAGCAATTTGCCCACTAAACTCAAAGATCCCGGATGTTTTACCATCCTGTGTAAGTTGGGAGATATTAAATTCCCAAGTTGTCTTTGTGATTTAGGAGCAAGTATAAACTTAATGTCGTTGTCTATTTTTAACAAGTTAGGTTTAGAAGAAGATATCAAGCGTACCAATATGGTTTTGCAATTAGCAGATCAAACCACTAAGAGACCATATGGTATAATTGAGGATGTTTTAGTTAAAGTTGATAAATTTATTTTTCCTACCGATTTCGTTATATTAGACTTTGCATATGACGTTAATTGTCCACTAATTTTTGGTAGACCGTTTATGAACACGGGACGTGCATTAGTCGATGTGTCGAAAGGGAAAGTAGTTTTAAGGATAGGTGAAGATAAGATCGAGTTTAATATGAACAAAGCGATGAAGTACCCTATGGAGGAATTCTCTTGTATGAAATTAGACTTAATTGAAGAATGTGTTAATGACATGGTTCAAAAAGAAGAAATAATAGAACCTATAGTGGGAGAAGAATTAGAAGATAAAGACCCAAAGCCTTTGATTCGAGAAGATGGACTAGTTCCGCCTTCAATTGTAGTACCCCCTAAATTAGAACTTAAAGAGTTACCAAACCATTTGAGGTACGCTTTCTTAGACGAAAGCGATTCTCTACCTATAAATATCTCTAACAAGTTAACTAATGATCAAGAAAAAAAATTGAAAAAAGTTGTTAGAAATAGGATAGGAAGTATGGGATGGCAAATGTCAGACTTAAAAGGAATTAATCCTAGTATTGTAATGCACAGAATTCACTTAGAAGAAGATCAGCCACCTAAAGCGGATAGACAAAGACGCTTAAATCCGAGCATGAAAGAAGTAGTAAAAAATGAGATTACTAAACTTTTAGACAATGGAATCATTTATCCTATATCGGATAGTGAATGGGTTAGTCCAATCCATTGTGTACCTAAAACGGGAGGCATAACTGTAGTAAGGAATGACGAATGTGAATTAATACCTTCACGAACCACCACCAATTGGAGGGTTTGTATAGATTATAGGAACCTAAACAAAGCAACCAGGAAAGATCATTTTACTCTACCTTTCATTGATCAAATGATCAAAAGGATAGCCGGTCATGCTTTTTATTGTTTTCTCAATGGGTATTCCGGATTTTTTCAAATATATATTTACCCGGCTGACCAAGATAAAACAACCTCCACGTGTCCTTATGGAACCTTTGCATATAGGAGAATGCCCTTTGGTCTATGTAATGCACCGGCAAAATTTCAATGTTGTATGACTGCAATTTTTAACGATTTCATTGAAGATATCATGGAAGTTTTCATGGATGATTTTTCAATTTATGAAGATTCTTTTGATGCATGTTTAGAAAACTTAGATAAAGTATTGTCTAGATGTGAAGAAACAAATTTAGTTTTAAACTGGAAAAAATGTCATTTCATGGTTGACGAATGAATTGTTTTAGGTCACAAAATATCTGAAAAATGATTAGAGGTGGATAGAGCAAAAACTTCAGTGATAGAGAAATTATCTCCTCCAACTACTGTTAAGGGAGTACGGTCATTTTTAGGACATGCATGTTTTTACAGAAGATTTATTAAAAACTTTTCTGTAATTTCCAAACCACTTACTAATTTTCTCATGAAAGATTCAACCTTTGATTTTAATGAAGATTGTGTTAAAGCTTTTGAAACATTGAAAACAGCTTTAGTCAGTGCACCAATAATTGCTAAACCCGATTGGGATTTACCTTTTGAAATTATGTGTGATGCAAGTGACTTAGCCATAGGATGTGTTTTAGGTCAAAGGAAGGATAAGAAGCTTCATGTTATTCATTATGTCAGTCACACATTGTCCGGTGCACAGTTAAATTACACCACAACCGAAAAAGAAATGCTAGCGGTAGTTTTTGCATGTGATAAGTTTAGGTCGTATCTACTAGGATCTAAAGTTATTATATATACCGATCACGCAGCTTTAAGGTATCTATTTGCTAAGAAAGATGCAAAACCGCGTCTTATTAGATGGGTTTTGTTATTACAAGAATTTGATATAGAAATTAAAGACAAAAAAGGAGTAGAAAACCTTTTCGTCGATTATCTATCAAGACTTGAAGATGAAAACGGTTCTATCGATGAAACTATTGGTATACGAGATGATTTTCCCGATGAATATCTCTATCAGATAAAAAGTGTCATGTCACCATGGTATGCGGATATAGCTAATTATCTCGCAGCTCGTATTGTTCCAGAAGGATTAAACTCCCAACAAAAGAAGAAATTCTTTTTCGATATTAAAATGTATTTTTGGGAAGATCCTTTCTTGTTCAAAACATGTGGTGATGGTATAATTAGAAGATGCGTTAGTGAAGATGAATACGAGTCTATAATGTCAGAATGCCATTCAAGTTCTTACGGAGGGCATAACGGCGTTAGTAAAATTGTAGCTAGGATATTAGAATGCGGATTCTTTTGGCCTACGTTATTTAAAGACGTTTGTTCGTTTGTTATTCGGTGTGACAAATGTCAAAGAACCGGAAATTTAGGAAGGAAAGATGAGATGCCTCTCACAAACATGTTAGAAGTTGAAGTCTTCGATGTGTGGGGGATCGATTTCATGGGTCCTTTTCCCCATTCTTTTGGTAAAACTTATATATTAGTAGCCGTAGATTATGTTTCAAAGTTTGTTGAAGCAATTGCAACCCTGACAAATGATGCTAAGATTGTCGTTAAGTTTCTTGATGACATATTTTGTAGATTTGGAGTCCCTAGAGTTATGATAAGTGATGGAGGTACCCATTTTATACACCGAAGTTTTGAATCACTTATGAGAAAGTATGGAGTACACCACTACGTATGTACGCCATACCATCCTCAATCGAATGGTCAAACGGAGATATCAAATAGAGAACTCAAGTGGATATTAGAGAAAACAGTTTCGTCTTCGAAAAGAGACTGGTCTAGTAAACTTAACAATGAGTTATGGGTATACCGTACTCCATTTAAAACACCTATAGGAATGACACCGTACCGACTTGTGTATGGAACAACTTGTCATTTACCAGTAAAATTAGAGCATAAAGCTTATTGGGCTATTAGAGCACTTAATTATGATTTACAACAAGCAGGTAAGAAACGTTTATTCGACTTAAACGAGTTGGATGAATTGCGTCATTTATCTTACGAGAATGCAAAAATATATAAAGAGAAAGTGAAAAAATGGCACGATGCCAAAATTAAAATCAAAAGCTTTAATGTTGGAGATACGGTGCTGCTGTTTAATTCACGTCTCAGATTATTTCCAGGTAAGCTTAAGTCTAGGCGGTCCAGACCATTTTTAGTCGTTAAAACTTTCGACTATGCATCCTTAGAACTTGAAGGACCTAATGGAGTTCGTTTTAAAGTTAACGGTAATAGATGCAAAATTTATTATGAAAACGCTCCAATTAAGGAAATTAAGTTTGTAACAAAATTTTATGAAGATTAATTCGTTAATTTTCATACATTTTCTTGTTTAGTTTAAAGTTTAGCTTTTATTTTTAATTTTATTTTGTTTTATTTATTTTTACACATTTCATTTTTATGATTTTTAGTTTTTAGATGAGTGTATAACAAGTTTAAAATGCATAAAAATATATTTAAGTCATGTTTTTAATCATATTTTAGGTAATTAATGTGAATTGGAAGAAATTTAGGAATCTCGGTTGAGATTTCAGTTGAGATTCAGAACTTTAAATTTTCTAAGGAAGGTACGCATTTTTCTGATCTTACCGAGATTACATAATCTCGGTCGAGATTTGGAGAAAGAGGTTACGGCGCCCATTTCCCAAAGGGAAATGGCGTGTCGCGACCGAGATTAGCCATTCTCGGCCGCGACACGGGTGCTTTCTGCACCTATCAGCCCTCTTTTCTTCTTTCTTCCTTGCAGTCTTTGCTGCTCAACTCGAAAAATCATGTTTTTCTAAGTTCAAGAGGTCTAATTTGATGTCTTTTCGCAATAAAAAGACACATTAATTCATCATATTGTCCCTATAAATAATCAGAGAGGAACAGAAATATTTTTTCTATTCTTTTCATCTCTATCAGACACAATTCTGTTTTCTTCTCAAACTTATTTCAAACACTTTTAAGAGTTCTAGAGATTTTTCCCTATTTCAAAACCATGACTTCCAAGAGACAATCTTCCAAGAAGATCACTGCTGCACGTAATAAGCGTCCTGACTTATCAGAACGCTACGGAGCACCATTTCCCATTCATAACCATGATGAGGGCCGACGTTATTATCAACTTGGCTACACATTCTTTGTCGGAATGCTATATATAGACGAGTTCTTAAATGATGAACTCAGAATTAGCGAAGATATGGATCGCTACTTGAGGAATTTGGGCTGGTCAAAGTTTTCCCAGATGAAGTTTCCTATAATTGGAGACTGGATTCTCGAATTCCTCTGTACAGTACGCTTCATGAACAAGCATCGTGTTCGTCTGAGTTTTCGCAAGGATGGCGAAACCTTTACATTCGGTTACCCTGAATTACATGCCTGGTTTGGTTTCCCGCCAAGGGATACTACCAATTATCATCCTGGCAGAGAAATGACATCCAGAGACATTTGGAGGATGTTAATCAATTTCTGGCGTTTCAATCCACGTCTCGCCTACAACAAATCCATCAAATTCAATGTTATATCTGCACAAGTTTCTGTGCCACAGTTTTTTTGGACGAACTTTTAGCAGTATTATCCAAGACACAGACTTGTACGTTTTAGGTGATATTTTCCAAGGCAATACCGTCAATTCTTCAAAAATATGGATGGAAGGTCTTGTTGCCGCTTCTCGATCCAAGGAGAAGAAGATTGGTTTTGGTAATATCATCTGTGGAATAATTCTTGGGGCTAAGGAAACTATTTATGTTCCTTGGAGCGATGTTGAATCCTTTCCGATATTGGATTATGAATTTTTGGAAAGTGGGAGGCCTCGTGAAACGTATATTTAGGGTCGGCCCACGATTTCTTTCTATGGAAGAGAGACAAATCTTCGTGCAAATGAAGATTGATCGTTATAGGGCCATGCGAATCCCGATTCAACGGGATGAGTATTTAGTTTAGTTTAGTTTATTTAGGTTTTATAGTTTGTAAATAATTTGCGTTTGGTTTGATTTTAATTTTTCTTTGTATATATGTTTTGTTCATTTTGTAAATATGAATTATGAAATAAAATTTCAGTTCATTTCTTACTTTCATTTTGGTTTATATTTCTTCCAGTTTTTATATGATTACCACTAAATCTGTAGAAATCCATTTAATGTTAATGACTTATAATAGATATTGAAATGAAAAACACGATAATACATTTTCATAAAATCATTTAAGGTTACTTTATCTAATGAACTTATATGATCTTTAATGATGATCATATATCACGATGAAATTATTGAACTGAAACACATAACTTCTAATATGAATCTGTATTATAATTCATTAATTTGTTTGAGTTTTTATGTTTAAGTTTTAACCTTACATTAATACCTACATGAACTTGCATTATTTACATTAAAGATGATTCATTTAACTTATATGCTTTAATGCACATTAATTGTTCATTAACTCAACTTAAGGCACTTAATGTTTCATTACTCAACCTTAAATAAGGATAAACCTTTAGTTTTCATTGTATTTAATGCTTTAAAATTTGTGTTTTTAAGTTCAGGTACGCCTTTATTCAATTACATGCCATATTTACCCAGAAAAATTGCACAAACGGAGTTTTTACGCACATTTTGTCGCTGCCAGGCGCAGAATCTCGACCGAGATTGTCAATTTTCAGTAAGTTCAGCGAAAACGGCCAATTTCGAAAGGAATTCCTCCTTGAAAACGCCGTGTCACGACCGAGATTCTAGAATCTCGATCGCGACACGCGATCTGTAGGCAGGGGGAAGTCCGGATTTTTGCACATTTTTTGCTACTTTCCTATTCCTACTCTACCTATACACACCTATATTTAACCCTATATATACCTACCCCTTACACAAACATCAAATTACCTCAAATTTTACCCAATTAAACTCCCTAAACTCTTCCTAATACACCACCTTTTACTCTTCCCAATTAATCCTATCCCTATTCACAATCAATTATCCTTTCACTCTACCTTCTCTTTCACTCATTCACCATTCCATTACTCACCCCTTTCAAGCTTTTGCCTTTCTCTCTATTTTCTCTTCTTCTATATTTTCAAACACTAACCAAAATCATGCATAGAACCAAAGTTTCTGGCCACAAGCCTAAGGTCACTGAAGCCAGCCAGTCATCTTCGTGTCCGTTACGGAGCCTATTTCGATATTGCTTCCGAGGAAGAAGGCCAACGGTTCGCTCATTTTTCCAATACAAAGATGGAGTATGTCGACATGCCTTTTCTTCACTTTGATTCGATAAGAGAATTGTCTTTCTCTACTCGGGTTAATGGTTTCCTTGATACTCTAGGTTGACATACTTTCTCTACCATAAAATTCCCTTATAATGATGAATTTATCATTGAATTTTTGGTCACTTTGCAATATGATAAATGGAGGAAATTAATCACTTTTAGGAACAATAGTGTCATCTATACAATTGATTATGAGGCAATGGAAAATACATTCGGGTTTCCAACGAGTGATTTTGTAGATAAGCCTAGGGAAGTTGATTCTAACACTATTTGGCATGCACTTTCGGGCCAAGACTATTTTAATCCCAAAAACACTTCTAGCAAAATGATTCGGGATAACTGTCTGTTTTATTTTCACAAGTTTCTGAGTTTTTCATTGTTTGGAAGAGTTGAAAGTTCCAAAGTTCAGGTTCGGGATTTATTTGTTCTCGATTGCTTATTGAAAGGTCTTAGGGTTGATAGCATTGGAATGCTATTTGATAATTTATATCGTGCTTCTAAATCACACACTAAGCAAGTGCCTTTGGAAAATTTTATTACCGGTTTAGTGATGGGTGCACGTGGGGAATTAGCGGATTTAGACATCACCTCTTACCATGGTTATATCCCTCTTTTGGACATTGCGGCTCTTGACCGAGCCCACTTATTGCTTAATTTTCGTCCTCCCGTTTTTGTTTCGTATGAATCACGTATTGCACATCTTATTGGTAATACGGGGGGAGGAGCCTCGAGTTCACAATATGCAGGTACCGAAGAAGTCGGTGAGGAGGAAGAGGCGGAGGAAGAAGCTCATGGTGTACCCCATACCCAACCCCAAGCACAAGAGCCAAATGATGATGATCCTATTGACTTGAGATGGATATTGAACCAAATTAATGCACACAATAGACAATTGAATTTGAGTATTGATGATTTGGTAGAGAACAACAATGTGATGAACAACAATAGCACCACTTTGAGGAGGGAGAACAAATCCACCCGCCGTCGAATGTCATTCTTCCGTCATCAAAATATTGAACCTTCACCATCTCCACCGGATTCACCACTACAAGATTAGGTTTTATCTTCTCTTTATCTTTATCATTTATCTTGTTGTTTTTAAGTTTAAGTTTGGTACAATCTATTTTTAATTATACTTGGTACATTTTTTAATTTTCTTTTATGTTGAATGAATATATTTTATGTCTAATGTTGGATGAATTTCTTTCTTGATGTTTATATCTCATTCTGTATGCATTATTTTGTATAATTTTTCATGTTTTATCAATTTTTGCACCTATGAGGACATGGTCCAAATTAAGTGTGGGAGGAGATATTACATATATCGTTTTATTTTAGTACGATTGAATGAAACGAATGAAGATAAAATGACATCCATATTAGCATAACCTTATAATTTTTTAGCAACGTTTGTTTTATGCTAATGCAACATCTATTGTAACAATTTTTTTTATTATTCAATATAAACAACACCTTTTTACATTTTTTCATATTAAATAAAAATAATAACATTTAACTTATGATTATTTTTAGGTTATCATTATCGATAGGAAATAACATTTTTATACGGGCAATATTTTTCAAATTATTCATAAACCTCCGAAACAATTTTAAGTAAAATTGTCTCGAGTGAATGTATTTAAGTAAAAAAATCTTTATTTCAATCTCTATTTTATATCATGGAATTCATGATACAATAAATCTTATTTTAAATTTTTAATTAGGTTTATAGGCATTAAATTGAACTAACAATTTTTAGCTCGGTTTGATTTTCATCTTACATTAACACCAATTGAAGTTTTTAAGGAAACTTTAGCCATAATACATGTTGAATTTTAAGTCAATATAGGATGAATGTGCTATTTTTTCTTTTTCCTAATTTACAATTTTAATTTCATAACTCATGTTAATAAAATCAATTAGTCGTATTCTTAACTTCTTACCACAATTGAGACCACCTTTATCACAATCGAGGTATGAAATGAAAGAAAATTAAGTAAACGATACTTTTGGCCACGATTGCGACCACCCTTATCACAATCGAGGTATGGAATAAACGTTAAAATTAAGCATGTTCTAAGTTCAATGTAACGATTGCGTCGACCCAAGGCATGGTCGGTACCTCTTAATCGAACACAAATAAAATGCATATAAAGTTACGATCGAGACCACCCTTATCTTGGGCGTAACTAAGCAAATAAATTAATCCAAGTACTTATTCATTTAATGTAATTCATATAATAGTTTAGGTTTGGGAAAGGAAATTTTGTGCTTTGAAATGCCTTGAGACGAAAGACTCAATAACATGCGTGCTTATATCGTCCCGAATAGTTCAATTTAAAATTAAAAATACAAGACGAATGATATATCGCCTTTATATTAGTTAGTTTGATATTATGCGTATAAATTTGCCATGTGAAGTTAGTCTTTTTGGCTTAACTAATTTAAAAAGTAAATACATAGATATATGTTTTATTTTCATAAAGAGGTTAGTTAAAGAATAAATTCAGTGAAATTTTGCTCGGCACTAACAAAAGATTAAGTGTGGATATTTGTTAAGCCCAAAATATACCTAAAATATCATCATTATTTACATCAGTTTTGCTACAAATTTATGCTGTTTATATCTATTTAGAGTACTTTTACGTCTGAATATGTTTCTTTCATGCAAAATCAAAATAGGAGCGAAAAAGGTCAGAAACGAAGGAAAAACCCTACGAAAAGAGTCAAAGACGAAGAAAATCAAACGCACTGAAGTCAAAGACGGGAAATGAAGTCGGAGACGGGAATAAACACCCGTGTCGCGACCGAGATTCCCTATTCTCGGTCACGACACGCGTTTTCCAGTCATCTCTCTCTTCCGTTTTTTAAGACCAAAACCTGCCCCCTAATCTCGGTTGAGATTTGTCATTCTGGGTAACATCAGATTTTCTGTCAGCACAATATACACATGTTCGATTTCAAAGAAACGCGTCCGTTCGAGTGGATAGAAATGTCTCTTCGCATCAGACACGTCCCCTAGACACGACTCTTCAACATCCATAAATAAAGCGTTGATTCAGAGTTTTGAAAAGAGATATTGAGAGTTAAGATTTAGTACAAAATTTATGCAGAAATTTTGAGTCAAAAACGATTCAGAGTTAGAAGTTCGATTTTGTAAAAACGATATGATGTACACACATTGTTTATCAATTAATTACAAATACAGTAGCATTTAGATTTAGATTAAGATCTGTTTGAAGATTAATTTACATTTTGATAGTAGAAGAACCATCTCTATTTCGAAGATTCCGCGAGAAGATTAAGTAGCGGATTCGACCCCGGAGCCTGATAAACTCTAACAAGGTTTGAGGAAGGATTGACAACCCGGACTCACTAAGTCCTCTTGAATGCTTCCATGCTTTTTATTCTCTGTAAACTTGTATCAAATTCACATTTCATCTAATAAAGTTCATTCGATTCAATATAATTTTATGCAACACTTTGGTAAAAGATCTGAACCGAGTTCTGGTGTTTTCATTAAAACGTAGTTAAATTCAATATCTTTACAAGGAAACTTTGTTGAACACTTAGGCAAATTCATTCTTAAGGACGATATGATCGTTAAGTCAGCTTATCAGAAATAAGTGTTAATTTGGTTAAGGTAGCAATCTAACCCGACCGTAGGAGGATTGTCTGCGGTTCAAGGCCTTTTAATTGAAGGAGTTTACGTTATTACACTTTCTTAATTTATACAAAGTTTAAAGTTGTTTTCTTTGCTTAATGCAAACGAACACAATAAATCTATTATTTTAAACACTAAATGTTTCTGTTTTGTAATTCATATTCAAAACAGAATTGATTTCTAACATTATACATATTCTAACCTAATTCTTATTAAATCAATCTCAAAACCAATTTCAAACAACGATTATCTATTCTTATAAACCTTAAGTCGTATTTAAACTTCACATAAATAAGTTTTTGTTGAAAAGCGTTCCCTGTGGGATCGATATCTTTTTTATTACTACAAGCGAAATCGTTCACTTGCGGAAATCGTTCAACATTCCCCCTTTTTTCTTCCAATATTTCTTTTCATACTATGAATTATTTCAAAAGCAATCAAAATATAATCATGAATTGATCTACCTTTAATGAAGGCGGATTGAGATTCAGATATCAGATTAGGAAGCACTTCTTTTAACCGATTTGCAAGAACTTTTGAGATGCTTTTGTAAATCACATTGCACAAAGCAATGGGTCTCAAGTCCTTCATAGACAAAGGTTGTTCACATTTCAGGATGAGGGTAATAATTGAATCATTTAGAGTAGAAGGGAACTTACCCATCTCCAACCAAGATTTACCTACTTGAAAAATTGAAGGACCAATCAACAACCAAAATCATTGAAAGAAGCCAGCATTAAAACCATCCGGGTCGGGGGACTTATCCGGGTGCATGTCAAAAAGATCCCTTCGGAACTCATCAAGGGCAAATGGATCAAATAATCTTTCATTATCCAGAGGTGTGACCTTTGTTTTGATTAAATTGCAGACGGATGACAAATCACTGATCCTACCTGAATCATTCCCTATTGCTTGCCCCATACCATCATCACCAAACAAATTTTTAAAATAAGAAATTGCCTCTTTGCATAACCCATCCGTACTTGACGTCCAGCTCCCATCATCCCTTTGTAATTTCACAACTTTATTCCTCTTTTGTCTACCATTTGCAAAAGCATGAAACAACTTCGTATTGGAATCCCCATCTCTAAACCAATCGATTTTTGCTCCCTGCCTCCAATGGTCTTCCCATTTAAGAAGTCTGTCAATCAATTTTAATCTTACCTCTTTATATTCTTTAGCCGTTGCCCCAGAGTCCGACTCTCTTAATTGTTCAAGTCTTACTGAGCACTTACTCACCTCCTCACGCTCAGCACGAAGTAAACCCTTGCCCCAACGATCAAGAGAATTTGACACATTATCTAATTTGTCCAACAACGGCATAAAATCGACCTTATTCCAGCTCTCCTTCACTGTTTCCTCTAATGTTGCCTCTCTAAACAAATTCCTTTCAAACATAAATCTCCTACACGGTCGACTCTCAATATCTATAATTGTATTTACCAGAATCGGACTGTGACCCGATAGGGGCGCCGTGATATTAAGTAAAGAGGCTTCAGGGAAAAGAAGTAGCCAATCAAAATTGGCCATTGCCCTATCAAGCTTTTCTTGTATTTCATTCCATTTACCTTTATGCATGATCCATGTAAAAGGATAACCCCTCCAAGGCAAATCGAGTAAACCACAATCACTTATCGCTTATCTAAATCCTTGAAAACACTAGTTATGATGATCGTGCTCACCTTTTTTATCATCTAAAGAAAGAAGATCATTAAAATCACAAATAATCGTCCATGGCAATGATGAAGCAAATGCAATAGAGCACAGTAAATCCCAAGAAACTCTTCTTCTAGCCCTCTCTGGGAAATCATAATATCCAGTTAATCTCCAGTTCCCTTTAACTGAATCCATAATTTCCATATCTATATGATTATTAGAAAAAGATAAGAGTGAGTAATCCTCAGGCTCTCTCCATAGAACACACATCCCACCACTATGTCCAACACAGTCAACCACAAAGCAGCCAACAAACTTAATTTTACTTTTAATGAATTCAATACGTGCTTTACACACCAATGTCTCAGACAGAAACACTACATCCGGTTTATGAACTCTAACAAGCTCACAAACAACAGGAATTGCCCTGGCATGTCCCAAGCCACGGCAATTCCAACTCAAAATTTTCATATGGATGGGCAGACCCCATCGATCGGACCTGCCTGTGCTCCATTTTTTGGAACGGTCTCCATGTTAGTCATCTTCTCATTTCCGGTAATGTTTCTCTCATGTCCATCCTGATCATCACACGCCATCATGTTACTTGGTTTATTTGCATTATCTCTCAATGAATCTACATTTATCCCTACTGTCTCCGTCCTCCTTCTTTTCCTTTCCTCTGGGATAATTAGCACTTCATCCATAACCATCACATCAAAAGACCCAATCCCTTCCTCTCTCCTAGTAGCCGTAACACCAAAATTATGGGCTAAGAAAGATAAGTTCCTAACTTGCGTGATTGTTTGCTCCATTCTTCCCTGAAACTCTGCAGCATTCTCACATTCTTCTCTCAACCATCTTTCTCCCCCAATTGCATTGAGGCATCTTATTAGAGCATCCTTAGTGGGAGATTGTAACTTAAGAGTGCCACATAGGATAA
Organism: Euphorbia lathyris; assembly: GCF_963576675.1. Lineage (NCBI taxonomy): Eukaryota > Viridiplantae > Streptophyta > Magnoliopsida > Malpighiales > Euphorbiaceae > Euphorbia > Euphorbia lathyris. The sequence goes on from NC_088915.1 coordinate 23,345,140, forward strand.
TTTACAATAAAAGGTTACAACCCATTAGAGAGCATTTGTTACTTTAGAATTTTATGGAATAAGAAAAAAATATTAATTAATAACAAAGGACCTATACAACATTTTTCCACCAAAAGTAAAGCAGCTATTTGTACTTTTCCGCAAATCTCATACTTTATCTCATGAAGTCCAAACTTTTATCTATAAATTGGTTGTTACCAATATTAGTTACTAACCAAAATTGATAACATGCTCCCTAATGATTGGTTACAACCTATTCCTCAAAAGTAACAACTAAACAACTCCCACTAGAGATGCTCTTAGGTGCCCGGATACTTGCATCCTAGTTTCTTACCACAGAATCCAAAGGTTGTTCAAAAAACTTGGCACAATGCCTATCAATATGTCCAATAACCCACAAATGAAACAAAAGCAAGGTAATTTTTCATATTTAAAAGTCGCTGTCATCCAATTGCCCCCAGCTCTCCTAACCTTCTTATCTTTTTTCAGAGGTAATCTGATATCAATTTTTACCCTTATTCTGAGAAACATTCTCTCTACTGACCACTTATTTTTATTATCCGATGCAGTATATGTACCAATTAAATTTCCCAACGCCTTCTTCACATTTTCAGAAAATAACACTGCATTCAAACCATGCACCTGCACCCAAATGTTCACAAAATGCAAAGGAACTGTAGTAAGTTCTTCTCCTTGGCCAATTTCTTGTAGCACAAGCACATTATTATCAAATGATCATGGACTACCTTCCAACACCCAATAAAGATCATGTTTATGGTAAAACCTAAACAAAATCAGCCTCCCACCTAAATCTGTTATGGTTATGTCTTTACCCGGTCTCCACAAACTTGCCATACGACTTTTAAATATATTGAAATTACTTCCAGCTGATCTCCAATGTCAGGGAACTCTAATCCATCGTCGATCTGTTCCAATTGATCTACTATTCCTTCCATTATTGCAGCCACGAAAATCACATCCACACACATAGATCTTGTAAACAGAACCACAGTTTCACAGCCACACACAGATCAAAACAATAATAAATACAGATCAAAACAATAAAATTAATTTTATTTATGATTTTTATGTATTGAACCCTAGCAGATTCGCCGCCAGAAAATGCTCCAAGATTGCAAGCTGTCGTCGTCGTCCTTCAATCGGAGCCAAAAACAGAAACTGTTGTTCCCCCCGCTGCACACAGATCTGAAAACGGAAAAGCAAATCCGTAGACGGATCAAAGAGTCGAGCAACCACTGATCCGCCGCCGCTCGTGGATGAAACCTGCCGCCGGTCGAAGATGAACCTCCGAATCACCGATCCGCCGCCGATTGAAGATGAAATAGACGAAAATCGGATGCACCGAACAGATCTGAGAACGAAAAAGCAGATCTGAACTCGCAACCATCGATCCTCCACCGATTGAAGATGAAATAGAGGAAGACCAGATGCACCAAAAATCATAGAATAAAAAAGGGGAAAGAACACTAACTCTCACAAGGAGAGAAGATGAGAGCAAACTATCTATACTTTTAAATCTTATCTTTTTACCGTTATACGATATACAGAACGAACTTACACGTTTCTTTTCTTCTATATCACGCTGTGAACACACATTCCTAAGCTAATTGTTTATAATTTGCAGGGAGTTGTTAATAGGATGAGTAAGAAAATTACATGCTTGTAGAAGAAGAAATGTGTTCAGTGTTTAGGAAATGGCAAGGAAAAAACAAATGAAAGAGGCAGCAAAAGTAGCCATGGAAAGGAAGAAGACAAAAGGAGAAAGTGAATTGGAATCATGAATTCAATAAAAGAATAAAAAGGTCTGTAAAAGTCACTTTACCTTCCTTGCATGTCTATGTTAGCTTTAATTATTATTAGTATAATTTTCAAAATACCAAACTCCCCTAGCCAGTAGCCACGCCTCCTGCTTCCTGACAAAAATCCCGGTCCCATTCTCCCCTGTCATTTTGTTCTTCTTCTCTGCTTACCATGACATCAATCTTAACCTATTTTAGCCTTTTTTTTAGTTTTCATGTGTCACCGCTCAGCTCCACTCACTTTGCCGACTTTCTCCGAGCAACTTCCTGATTCCCCCTGCCCTGCCCTGCCTGCTCCATTCCATTATATAACCCAGCTCAACAAAGCCTCTCATAAGCAACGCATCAAACCATGATGCAATCAAACCATGGAGAGCTTTTTGGTCAAGTAGGATCTGTAATTGCTAGTTTAATGTTTGTTTGGGCTATCTTCAAGCAATATTTCCCATATGAATTACGAGACCGTCTCGAAAAATACACCCAAAGAGCTTTCACTTTCGTTTACCCTTACATTCAAATCACATTCCATGAATTCACCGGAGAGAGATTGATGCGGAGCGAAGCTTACTCTGCAATTGAAACTTATCTTAGCTCTAGTTCATCTATGCAGGCCAAACGCCTCAAAGCTGAAGTAGTTAAGAACAATCAATCGCTTGTTCTAAGCATGGATGATCACGAAGAAGTTGCTGATCAATTCAAAGGAACCAAGCTATGGTGGGCGTCAGGGAAGAACGTTTTCAAATCTCAGACGTTATCTTTCCATCAGATTACTGATGAGAAAAGGTATTACAAACTACGATTTCACAAGAAACACAGAGATTTAATCATCGGCCCGTATTTGAACCATGTACTGAAAGAGGGAAAAGCCATTAAAGTAAGAAATCGACAGAGGAAGCTTTATACTAACAATGGTTCATACTGGAGCCATGTTGTATTCGAGCATCCTGCTACTTTCAATACTTTGGCAATGGAAGCTGATAAGAAGAAGGAGATTATTGATGATTTACTTACATTTAGCCAAGCTGAAGAGTTCTACGCGAGAATCGGCCGGGCGTGGAAACGGGGATATCTTCTCCATGGTCCGCCGGGGACTGGTAAGTCAACAATGATTGCTGCAATGGCGAATCTGCTGAATTATGATATCTACGATCTCGAATTAACTGCTGTAAAAGACAATACGGAGCTAAGAAAGCTGTTAATCGAGACATCAAGCAAGTCAATTATAGTGATAGAGGACATAGATTGCTCTCTGGATCTGACTGGACAGAGGAAGAAGAAGAAGAAGGAGAATGAAGAGGAATTGGGGGAAAAAGAAGAGAAAGCAAAACCAGTGAAAGAAGAGAGTAGTAAGAACAGTCAGGTTACTCTTTCAGGGCTATTGAATTTCATTGATGGATTATGGTCTGCTTGTGGAGGAGAAAGGCTGATAGTATTTACAACAAATTTCATGGAAAAGCTCGATCCAGCACTGATTAGGAAAGGAAGAATGGATAAACATATTGAATTATCATTTTGTAGCTTTGAAGCATTCAAAGTGCTGGCTTATAATTACCTGAAGCTTGATGCACACCAACTGTTTGATAAAATTAGTGAGTTGTTAGGAGATGTGAAGATGACTCCCGCCGATGTTGCTGAGCATTTGATGCCGAAGACGTTTCCTGAGAATCCTGATCTGTGCTTGGAGAGTCTGATTGCAGCTCTTGGAAAGGCAAGGGAGGAAGACAAATAGGATTGAAATTGAACAATTTCGATAGATTGAAAACGAAATTGTAGAATAAAACTCATCATCATTGTAATTTCTAATTTTAACAAGAGCAAATAAATTCGATAGATTGCCATCGAGTATGTGTTTTTACATTTTTTCTTATTGTTTTTGATAAAATCGGAATGTAGAATTATGAACGGCCAATTACTTATCCTCCTTTCCCTGCGTTGCACTTATGGGATAAGATAAAAAAAAATAGTATCAATTTAGGTCTTGAGAACGGATTGAACACATCATTTTTATTACTTCGTTAATATCTGATTTCTCCCTCCACGTACAATTGACAGAACTTAACAGAGTAATATCAATGATATGTCTCGTTCCGTTATCGATGCCTAAATCAATACATTTTTTTAAACGTTAAGGTTGTATAGTATTTGTACTATTTTGTATGTAATTGATACTTCCCAAAAACTATAGATCTGTTTTGGTACCTTATCTCTTGCAGTTATTATCCACACGCAATGTAAAAAGTGTTCGATAAAACCCCGTAAAGAACTTCAAATTGAAGTGTACCCAACTTCTTGGTTTGGTTATTGCTGAACCAAATAAAACATACAATTGAACCACATACAAAGGTATGGCCCGTTGCCGAATAAAGGATTGGTCCATTGATGGGTTCAAATTTCCACATGTATGCCTAAATTTTTTTAGCTAAATCGAACTCATTGAATTATTCTTTTCATATATATACATGTTTTAATTTGAATGATTCAGAATCAACTTTTACATACCATTATAAAAAATTTCAAAATTAAGCTAAATTTGAACTACAAAATTAAAATTAGTCGTTTTGAACAAATTTCTTAAAAAAATTCTGTGCCACTATGAAATCAAATCGAATTTTGTAATTAAATACAAACTCAATGAGTTAATTAACTACCACGAATTTTAATTTGTCAGAAACAAAAAGGCCGAAACCATCCATAGTAGAAGTAATTCCAATGGTCAAGAGAGCTTGGGTCCCTCCAGGCCCCCTTTGTCTCCGCCCCTGGATATGGCAGGGGGTATGGGGTCTTGTGAGGTAATAAAATGAGTTGTTGGCAGGAGGTATGGGGTGCTAGAGCACCTCTGGCTGTCGTGAACTACACCTCTTCAGTAACTTATCCATGGTTCAGAGATGATGTCGTGATTTATAGGTGCTAAATTGATATATTTTTAGTTTTAATATAAAAAATTAAATCCTCATTCACAGTTTACATAGAAGTTTTGGCGTTTTTTGACGATCAGTGGGTGTTCAAGCCCCCCTCCCCTAAAAAAACTAGCTCGATCTATCTCTACACCTCTTAGAGGTGGTTCAACCTCCCTGCAGAAAGTGGATGGTATTACTAGGTGCAAAGGCATTCGCAACAAAGAATGGAAATACTCCGTCTTAATGGGTTGGGCATTTTGGACGTTATCATGGTTATTAATTTCAAGTAGGAAATCCACTTTGAACTATGATAGTATAGTATAATTTCTCAAAAATGAGTAGATTTTTTTTTCTCAATCACTAGTTGTAAGAATTTTAAATAATAGATTCTTCATATATACACATATGTGCAATAAATTGAAGATTTTTTATTTTTTAGTTTATTGAGCGATCTTTTATTTGGACACATTAAGCTTTGGTCATTTATTTTTTTATCTTATTAATGTATTGCTTACCAAGTTAGTTAATTATAAAATGTCAATTTTTTTGGACCTAACAGGAGTGCATAAGGCGATAATATATAAGAAGACCTAGGGTTTCTTTGAAAGAGGGGCGATGATCTAATCTCCTTCGCCAGCACCAGATCCTTGCGCCGACCGGCCGACCGCGCGCCGGCAACCTACTACTGCCGTTTTTGTGTCGCCGTTCTCATCAGATTCACCATGGCTTCTGCTTCCACCGCTGCAACCGAATCAGATGCCTTCACAATCGCCCATTTATTTGATCATAGGTCTTACAGCAAACTAAAAACTACAATCAGTAAGGATCCCTCAACTCCCACACCTTCCTTTGCGTCAATTGTAAAGAAATCAGTCACCACAACGGTGATTCCAGCGCCGTCGCAGCCTTTAATTTCAGAGGAAGGGGGTTTCAAGGCCATTAAAGTCCCACAAACCATTTATGAGGAACGAGTTAAAGCATTTCAGCACTCAGTCATTGGGAGGATATCTCTGAATAAGGGAGATCGCTCCTAGAAACATGCCGAATTGAAGCAGCGTCTGAATCAGCTTTGGAAGAGAAATATGGATTGGAAGCTTATATCGTTGGGTAAGGGTTTCTACCAGATTATTATGCCAGATAGGGATGCCATACAGACTATTTGGGGGCTCGGTCCCATTTCACTCAAGCCTGGAATAATTCGGTTTTCACCTTGGACACCGGGATTCAATCTGAACTCACACAAGTCCACCTATGCGCAAGTTTGGGTACGTTTCTACAACTTGCCATGGGAATTTTGGGACACTAGGATCATTGCGAGTATTGCATGTGTGGTAGGGGTGCCTATTCGTTTCGATTATAATACTGTTAATGGAGAGTTTGGCCATTACGCTAGGGTGTTGATAGATGTTGATTTGTCAAGGGATATTCAGTCGAAGCTCAGAGTGGATACGGATAATCAGAAGTTGTGGGTTTATTTAGAGTATGAAAAGCTCTCGGCTCTTTGTGGCACTTGTTCGTCCATTGGGCATACCACGGCTCAGTGTAAGCGCAACAACAGAGAAGTAAAACCTCAAATGCAGAGGCATATGAAGTCAAGTAAGAGTGGAGCGGCACCTACTACACATGAAAATATGGATGTTCATTCGGAACCAAATGAAGCTCACGCTTCTTCTGCCGCGGATGATGCGGAAAAAACAAAGTAGCAGAAGACACTTTACAAATAATTCTTCATCCCGCCGCCAATCTTGAAATTCAGGGAAGTGAGGAGGGTTCCAAATGTTGGGGAGACTGCAGTGATGAGGAAGACCTCCCAACAGCAGAGACTGATACTCCTCGTACAGCTGAGCGAGTTGCTGAAGGTAACTTGACGGGTTCTTCAAAACGACCTCAGGATAATGATATTTACATTCCAGATGTGGATACTGACTAGATAACAACTAGAAAGAAGGATAAGGCCAAGATGTCGGGTACTAATACATATTCTCGCTCTAAGGGGCGGAACAGGCCGATTATCAATTACACATGATTGTGGTGTATTGGAATTGCATGGGAATTAATAACCCTGGGACTCAACGGGCATTGAAGCTCATTTGTCAAGTAAATCATCCGGATTTGGTATATATTTCTGAACCCATGGTTACTTTGGATAAAATTCCTATGTTTTTCTGGAATTCGATTGGCTTACAGTTTGTTGAAAGCAATCCTTGTAATTCTATTTGGCTTTTCTGCAAAATCGGTAATATCAATTTTTGCAACATCATTTTGAATCATGATCAGCACATTACGATTAGATATGGTACTACAGTGGGTTTTTCCCAATTTACTTTTGTATATGGCAGCAATTATTTTGGTCGACGGCATCTGCTTTGGGATTCTGTCAGTGCTATTGATGATAGCAGAAAAAAATGGTTATTGGAGATTTCAATGCGATTACAGGGGCTCATGAAAAAAACGGATGCATTCCGTCTGATATTAACTGCAGGGAGTTCCGTGATTTTATTAACAACAATGAGCTTATCGAAGTGGCTAATGCAGGCTTGCAGTACACTTGGTCAAACGGTCAGTTTGGCACTGAACATATTGAAAGTAGACTTGATAGGGCTCTTGTGTCTGAGGATTTTGTTGATTCCTGGAGTACTATCAGTTGTACGGCTCTCTCCCGCTACCAATCAGATCATAGTCCTTTGTATTAGTTTGCAAAAATGGTATAGTAAGGCATTCCCAGTTTCGGTTCTTTTCCATGTGGACTACCCATATCTCGCTGCGGGATTTGGTTTTTGCGCACTGGTAAGGTACTCATGTCTCTTTACCACCAGCACAACTTTTCTGCTACAAACTGAAATCTTTAAGGGCTAAGCTCCGGGTCTGGAACAGAGAAATCTTTGGCAGAGTTGAGAATAATATAGCAGCTGTAAATTATCACCTCTCGAGTATACAACAAATTATTTCTTCTCAAGGTTTGAATAAGGTAAACCGTGTGCAGGAAGTGGAAGCAAAACAAGATTTAGATCTTCAGTTATTCAGACAGGAACTTCTCCTTCGGGATAAAAGTAGAGAAAAATGGCTTGAAGCGGGGGATCGTAACTCGAGCTATTTCCATCGCCAACTAAGGGTAGGAAAACTCATTCCTCTCTTGATACCCTTCTTATTGATGGTGTCTTGGTCAACGATGAGAATGTGATCGCACAATATGTCGTGGATTATTATTCAAGTCTGTTCACAAGCAGCAGGCCTCTAGTCGACCATGCCCCAATCACTGAGGTAATTTCGGTTTGCGTCACATCGATTGATAATGAGCTTTTAACTCGACAGCCTTCGGTTGATGAGATTAAGTCTGCAGTCTTTGATCTGAACCGAGATAGCTCTCCGGGACCTGACGGCTTCGGGGGAGTATTCTATCAACAGTATTGGGACATAATTAGCACTGATCTTTGTAAGATGGTTCAGAGTTTTTTTGCTTCGGGCTACATGTTGCTGGGGATGAATTCCAGTATTATAACTCTGCTTCCCAAATCTGCTGATGCTATAGAAATTCAACAGTTTAGGCCAATTGCTATGGGTAATTTCAATTATAAAATTATCTCAAAAATTCTCGCAGACAGGCTGGCCCCTATTGCTTCTCGTATTGTCTGACAATCAATTCAGATTCATTTCTGGTCGAAGTATTCATCATTGTATTGCTGCGGCTTCTGAAGGTATTAACATGTTGAATAAAAACTGTTATGTTGGTAACATGGCCTTGAAGATTGATATTAGAAAGGCTTTTGATACACTTGATTGGAACTTCCTCTTGGCTGTTCTAGAAGCATTTGGTTTCTCATTGCAATTTAGAGACTGGATTTTGGAAGTTCTTCGATCAGATAGAATCTCTATTACTCTGGGAGGCGGAATTAAGGGGTTTTTTGGCTGTTCTTGTGGTGTGCGATAGGGCGGTCCTCTTTCCCCGGTTCTTTTTGGCATTGCTGAAGACTTTTTTAGCCGGTGGCTGGCTAAGCTGGTCAGGAACAATCAGTTTCAGACTATGACATATAACAGGCAAGCTTCTTTTCCTTCGCACCTCCTCTATGCAGATGATATGTTGTTGTTTTCCAGGGCTACCCTAAAGAACATGAAGTGCATCAAGGATCTTTTTTATTTCTATGCAGCAATTTCGGGTCAGACGGTTAATTGGGAAAAATCTGAGGTGTTTTTTGGGAATCGGATCAACATTCAGCGCCAAAACAGACTTGTCGGCATATTGGGAATTCGGCGTGCAAGCTTACCTTTCAATTACCTTGGTGTTCCACTTTTTCAGGGGGCCCCGAAGGCAAGGTTTTTGCAACCTTTAATGGATCGCTTTATTGCTAAATTCAATCTCTGGAAAGGGCAAGCGCTTTCTCTAGCAGGCAGACTCACTCTAATGAAATCTGCTTTAACGGGAGCTTTGATCCACTCATTCATGGTTTACAGATGGCCTGTCTCGCTTATCACAAAAATTGATAAAGCCCTCCAGAATTTTCTTTGGACGAGAAATAGGGATCATCGGAAACTTTGCACTGTTGCCTGGCGTATCTGTTGTCAACCTTTAGAGTGTGGTGGACTGGGAATTAAAAACATGGGTATGTTTAATTCATCACTTCTTGGGAAGTTCAGTTGGGAACTTTTAAAGGGCGACGGCTTCATCCCTAAGCTTCTGATTACTCGCTTTCACACGCATTCGGGCTTGCCAAATCCATACATCTCAAACTCGTCGGTCTGGTCTACCATGAGGAGGGTATATGAACAAGTTAGAGAGGACATTGTGTGGTGGTTCGGAGACAACTCCCGATTAAATTTCTGGACTGACTCGTGGATATCCCCGTCTGTCGCTGATCAGCTCGGCATTCCGCCTAAAAATTAGCGCACACTTTTTGAGCCGGTGCGAAATTACAGGTTGGATAACTCGTGGAATAACTTGGATCGGCTTTCCGAACAAGTCCAGACTCGTATTCTTCGGGTTCAAAGTAATCGGGATGGAACCGACACCTGCATTTGGAAACATTCCATATCGGAAGAACTTATGACAAAATCCCTGTCCAGCTCGCTCCGCTCTGTTTCGACGGCGGTTCCCTAGAATCGCTTTATCTGGAATGCATTTGTCCCTCCCCGACGTTCGTTTGCCTGCTGGCTGGTAATTCATGGGAAAATTTCGGTTGAGGTTAATCTTCAAGTACGCGGCTTCTCTATTGCTTCGAGATGTGCCTTGTGTAATTGCAATATCGAGACTTTGGATCATCTTTTTGTTACGTGTTGGATTACGAGACGTCTTTAGGCGATGGTCTTTAATAATTTTGCGGTTACTCTCTGCTTTGTGACTACTTTTGAGGCTTTATTTAGCGTTATTAGAGCGGTTGGCTTCCGATCGAAGAAACGCAGCTTGTGGAACTTGTCCACGGTTACTACGGTTTGGTATATTTGGCATATCAGGAACCTGGCTGTGTTTGAAAACGAACTCCCTTCAATCCAAGTTCTTCTGAACTGTCTCTTCTTCCTTTTCCATGAGCCTAAATGGACCTCCTCTTCAACGTCTCGGGTCAGGCCACCTCTGGAACCGGACTTCATTACGGTGCGCTAGTGTCTGTCCCCGACAGGCTGGATTAAGGTTAACACTGACGGGGCTGCAGAGGGTGCTCCTGGCATCACTGGCGCTGGGGAGATTTTCAGAAACGGAAGAGGTTTTGTAATGGGCTGTTTCGTCTTTCCCATTGCCGATTCTTATGCTCATACGGCTGAGCTGATGGCGATCGTCTTTGCTATTGAAGCTTCCTGGGAAAGAGGCTGGCACAATTTGTGGATTGAATCTGACTCGGCATATGCGGTTAAGTTGCTCGGTGAAAAATCTATTGCGGTTCCATGGAGGGTTAAGCAAGAATGGTTAAGCTGCTTATCACGTTGTTCGTCTATGAACTGCAAAATCACTCATATCTTCAGGGAAGGTAATCAAGCTACGGATCGTCTTGCCTGTTTTGGCAAATCTACGTCAGCGCTCCACTGGTGGCACTCTGCGCCTTATTTTTGCCAATTTCATGTTTTCGATGACCTTTGCAATGTTGCTCATATTCGTTTCCTTTAATTTTCTCTCTCTTTTGTAATTTTCTTTTTTTATTAATAATATTCAGGATTAGTTAAGTGCGTTAGGGGTGCCAACCTAGTTGGGATGTCTAACCTCTTAATCGCGTTCCAATCTTTCATTAAAAAAAAGTTAGTTAATTATAAACATTTAATTCAGTTAAAAATAAAAAAATAGAACTTAATATATATATATAGGGGAGGGATCAAGTGAGAACCCTCCCTTAGGTGAGAACATTCCTTATGTGAGAACCACTCAAAACTACGTAGTTTTGAGTGTAAAAATTAATTAAAAAACTTAATGTATATATATATATATATATATATATATATATATATATATATATATAAACTTAATGTTGCTGCTAGGGTTCAAACCCTGACCTTCTCATTTATACTCCACACTACTTACCACTAAGCCATTTGTTTCTCTTGAGTATTCTGCCGCGCGCGGATTAATATACCAATGACCTTGTAGCTTCTATTGTTTAATATTTGATGCATGCACTTATTAATATTAATTAAATTCACATAATAATTATTAATAGAAAAAAACAAATGTGCATAATAATTAATTATTAATAGAAAAAAAACCAAGAATATGCTCTAATTTCTTATTTATTTAATTCCTCTATATTTTTGTAATTTATGTTTTAAATTGTTAAGGACGATATTCTAAATATTGCTACATATGTTCTAAACTTTATAACTTGTGTTCTAAAAATTAAGATAATATTTCAAAAAAATAGTAAATATATGGACCATTTTTTTTGTTCAAAAAAAAAACCCACATTCTAAATAACATAACGTATGTTCTAAAAAACATAACATATGTTCTAAAGTTTATAGTTTGTGTTCCAAAAATTAAGTATAATTTTCTAAAAAAAGCAGTAGATATCTGGATCGTTTTTTCACTTGTTCTATAATATAATTTATAACTCATGTTCGAAAAAACATAACACGTGTTCTAAAAAACATAACGTATATTCTAAAAAATATGTCGTAGGTTCTAACTTCATAGTTCGTGTTTTAAAAGTTAAAATATATGTTATAACGTTTGTTTTAAAAAATATATAGTTTATGTTCTAAAAATTAAGTATAATGTTCTAAAAAATCAGTAGATATCTGGATCGTTTTTTCATTTGTTCTATAATATAATTTATAACTCATGTTCGAAAAAACATAACACATGTTCTAAAAAACATAACTTATGTTCTAAAAAATATGTCGTACGTTCTAAACTTCTTAGTTCATGTTTTAAAAGTTAAAATATATGTTCTAACGTATGTTTTAAAAAATATATTTTCTTATATAACATAAATTACAAAAATATAAAGGAATTAAATAAATAAGAAATTGGAGCATGTTTTTAGATTTTTTTTTATTAATAATTCATTATTATGGACATTTTCTTTCTATTAATAATTCATTATTATGAAATTTTATTTTTTTTACTATTAATAATTTATTATTATGCAAATTTAATCAATATTAATAAGTGCATGCATCAAATATTAAACAATAGAAGCTACAATGGCATTGATATATTAAGCAGTGGGCAACATAATACATAAGAAGAGTAAATGGCTCAGTGGTAAGGAGTGTGGAGTGTAAGTAAAGAGGCTAGGGTTCAAACCTCATCAGCAACATCAATGTTTTTTAATTAATTTTTACACTCAAAACTACGTAGTTTTGGGTGGTTCTCACCAAGGGGAGGGTTCTCAACTACACTTCACATGGCTTACCACTAAGCCATTTCCTTTCCTTATATATAATGTCACGCACTGTTTAATATACTAGTGCCTTTTAGCTTCTATTGTTTAATATTTGATGCATGCACTTATTAATATCGATTAAATATGCAAAATAATGAATTATTAATAGGAAAAAAATAAATTTGCATAATATGAATTATTAATAGAAAAAAAAATGCATATAATAATGAATTACTAATAGAAAAAAATCCAAGAATATGCTCTAATTTCTTATTTATTTTATTCCTTTATATTTTTGTAATTTATGTTATATAAGAAAATATATTTTTTAAAACATACGTTAGAACATATATTTTAACTTTTAAAACACGAACTATGAAGGTTAGAACGTACGACATATTTTTTAGAACATACGTTATGTTTTTTTAGAACATGCGTTATTTTTTCGAACATGAGTTATAAATTATATTATAGAACAAATGAAAAAACGATCCAAATATCTACTGATTTTTTTAGAACATTATACTTAATTTTTGGAACACAAACGATATATTTTTTAAAACAAACGTTAGAACATATATTTTAACTTTTAAAACACGAACTATGAAGTTTAGAACGTACGACATATTTTTTTAGAACATACGTTATGTTTTTTTAGAACATGTGTTATATTTTTTCGAACCTGGGTTATAAATTATATTATAGAACAAATGAAAAAACGATTCAGATATTTACCGATTTTTTTAGAACATTATACTTAATTTTTGGAATACAAACTATATATTTTTTAATATGTTAACTTTTAAAACACGAACTATGAAGTTTAGTACGCACGACATATTTTTTAGAACATACGTTATGTTTTTTAGAACATGTGTTATGTTTTTTCGAACATGAGTTATAAATTATATTATAGAACAAAGAAAAAACGATCGAGATATCTACTAATTTTTTGGAACACAAAATATAAACTTTAGAACATACGTTATGTTTTTTAAAACATACGGTACTTTGTAAAAAACAAAGTAACCATAGCGGGCACCATGTTTATAAATTATATTATAGAACAAATGCAAAAATAGTACATATATTTATTATTTTTTTAAAACATTATATTTAATTTTTAGAACACAAATTATGAAGTTTAAAACATACATCGTTCTTAACATTTTAAAGTATAAATTACAAAAATATAAAGGAATTAAATAATTTATAAATTAGAGTATGTTCGGATTTTTTCTATTAATAATTCATTATTATGCACATTTTCTTTTTTTCTATTAATAATTTATTATTATGCATATTTAATCGATATTAATAAGTGCATGCATCAAATATTAAACAATAGAAGCTAAAAGGAACTATTATATTAAAACGCGCGTGACTATATATACAAAGAAAGCAATTGACTTAGTGGTAAGCAGTGTGAGTTGCAATTGAGGAGTGCCAGGTTTGAATCCCCTCCTATGCAGCAGCGTTTTTGTGATTTTTTTTGAATTTCCTTACTCAAAACTACGTAGTTTTGAGTGGTTCTCACCTAAGGTGAATTCTCACCTAAAAAGGGTTCTCACAAGAGCCCTCCTCTATATATATATATATATGTATATATATATAAATAAAAAAATCATGAATGAAAAACGAAATATAATCACAGCGATGGTTTTTGCCTAAAATGAATTTCTAAGTTTCACCTATGACGCATGAAATGTTAACTTAAAGCTTAACTTGCATTCTGATACAAAAAATTCTTGAGGATTTTTTTTTTTTTTTCTGATGATGTTCCGACAGAAAATCACTTCTTGCTGGAGTGGTACATTTTTTAGTTTTAAAAAAAACTGTTGTCCTTTTGGGCCTACTTAATGTAACTATTTTAGCAACTATGTTTAGAAAAATAATAAGCTAGATAATTTTCTTCAAGAAGGAAATACATTTGTAGCCAATAAAAATAAATAAGGACTAGCATTCAATTGAACTGCCTGAGCTATGATATAAGCAACATGAGTTGCTTGTCCAGGAACAAAAAAAAAAAAAACTGCAACCTTCAACGAGGTTAGAGATGATCAAACAATTGTGAACAATACAATCAAGACTAGTAAACAAGTCATTGGATACTAAACGCATTAACAACAAGTTTGGAGTCAAACTCCGTAATGACATTAAAGCATCGATTAAGAGTCAGCCAAGAGATGAACTTTTTAATGCAAGGGACTTATGCAGTTTTTACGTCAATGATCCTAGGAATGAGCTTGTAGCCACTTCTAACAACTTGACTAGAAGAGTCTCGAACTACAAAACCACACTCAATCACAAAAGTCTACAAAAACAGTTGCATCAACATTAGCTTTGAAGAACCCAGCAGAAGGCTTGGATCAACAGTTGGCAGAGGGATCTGGAGGGTGAGCTCGCAAGAGTGAAACAACTTTACTTGAGCCTCATGGTACTCAGTGAAAAACTCAATTGAGAGACTAACTGAGACATCTGCTGACATCAATGGATTTTTCCAAACAACATCATTCTGGTGGCGCCAAATACCCTAAAGGATTACACAAGAATTTGAAGCCACATGACTGTCATGGCTTCGGTTTGAAGCATCAAACCAAACTGTAAAAGATTATGCTGGCGTGACAAACATATTTAAGTGACTCGCTGTCCAACAATGAAAGGCAATTTTGTAGTCAACAAAAGTGTGTCAAACATGCTCTCCCACTTCTTGACAGATCAGGAAGATTTTTTCAACATTTAGGCCTCTAAGAAACATCTTTTCCCCTAAAATGAAGAAGGTTCTTGCAAATCGTCCACATGAATAATTTAACATGAGACAGGATGTGAAGGCTCCACAACACTCACCATCTCTCCATACGATAGTTGCTGGGACCGCTCAACCTTTGGTTCTCAACAATTACACCATAACTAAGGCATGTCCTGGACATAGGCCAGGAGTGCGGCCGCCCAGCGTTCAGGACCAAAAAGGGCCAAATTTTATATATATAGTAATTTTTTATTTGGGTAAGCAATTATAAGGTTCTTGTATTTTTACTTAACTCACTAGTAGGTCCATCGTGTTATTATAAGGTCTTTAGGTTTTACCTTAATCAACTCTTTAGCCAATTTATTTATTTTTATATATGAAAAGATAAAATTGCCCCTAATTATACAAATAAAATAAATTATTTTCTAGTTTTCAAATTTAATCAAAATAGTTTTGATTAAGTTTGTACAATATCTATACACCAAAACTTTTATACTTGTGTATATTAATCATAAAAGGAAAATTATATTCCTTATTCTCTTAAAAAAAGCACTTTTATAATTTTATATTGTTCTACTCCAATTTTAATAATTTTTACAATATTTATCATTCATTAATTTATAATTATATGAAAATAATACAACAATTAACTAATATTGGAGAGATTATTATTATGAAGAAAAAAATATAAAATAGAAAAAAATGGATATTTTATTATTAAAACATATAGTAAAGAGTAATTTTAGTATTTTAAATTTTATTTAGTCTAATTTGATCATTTATTTAAATATAAGGACTAAAGAGTTGACATAAATAAAAACTGAGAGACTATAATTATTTCTAAAAACATAGGGACTAACTAGTGTATTACATAAAAACACATGGACATTATAATTATTTACCCTTTTTATTATAAATATAGTTATAATACCCATTCGGGAAAAAAATGGACCAAATAATTTGGTATTTTAGTTTTAAAATGGGTACAAATTTCTATTTTAAACTTTTTAATTATAATTTATTTAAGGGTCCTTTATCTCTTATTTTGCCTATGGCCCATAAAGATTGGCCTGATGATAACTCGACTTGATCCTATAAACCATTATTGTATAGTTCCAATAGAGCCTATCTGCCACCTCTCTAACTCCCCTTAGACGATTCATAATAGCTTGGAAATCCTTAGCCTTAAAAAAGATGATGCGGGAGCACATTGTTCCATTAGGTAGTACTTGAGAGCCAAAGATCTTCAACACAGTGGATATTGGGGTACGATGTAGGACTAGACGTAACACAAAAAGAATCGCACGGGATCCAAGGGTCATCCTAGATACAAATGGACCTTCCATCACCAAGATGCCAACGATACCCACTAGACAAATGCTGAACTGAATGCCAAATGCCTTTCCATGTTTGGCTCAAGTTAAAACCCAAAAGAGCCGAGAGTAAGTCCCCCCCAAAGGAAATATTTTGCTTTAAGAAGTTTGCTAACAATGTTCACCTAACATGGCTAAGTTGAAGGAATACAGGTGACAAAAGCACATGCCACCATTTCTTTGAGAACACATAAACTCTCCCAAGAAGTCCAATGAATGTGTTTAAGCCTATTCACTTTAGATACCCATCAACAGGAACTCACGATTCGTTGAAATCTCCTCACAAAGTGAACTAGAAATAAGGAAAGCACTCATGCAATATGAAGGGATAGTTTGCACCACATATTTGATAAGAACCTCTCTACCAGCCTGCGAAAGCATCCTCGCATTCCAAATATTCACACGGTTCCAGATCTTGTCTCGAATAAAACTCAAAGTTCCTATTTTAATACACCATATGAATGAAGGGAGTCCAACATGTTTATCGGTGTTCAGAGGATTAGAAACTGCCAAAAGATTTTGAATTTCATTTGGATCATCTGGTTGAACATTAGTATTGAATATAATTCCTGACTTCTAGTAGTTAACACTCTGACCTGAATCCATAGCATAGCGGTCAAAGACTTTCTAAATATCCAGACTCTTATACGGAACTGCTCGAAAGAAGAGAATGATGATATCTTTATTAAAGAAAAGATAAGAGATGAGATTATCGGAGCCCATGTACATACTTTAATACCCCGAAGATCCTCATTCCCCACTGAAGACTTAATTAACAGCGAGAGACCCTCCGAAGATAAACAAATAAGATCATACAGGACACCCCTGATGGAGACATTGTCTAGGAGAGATTGGACCCACCTCGTTACCATTAACCATAATCTTATAGCTAACTGAAGCAACACATTATCGAACCCAAGAAATCCACAAAGGGGGGAACCTATTCTAACAAGCACATCATCAAGGTAAGATAACCATATTCTATCATAAGCCTTACTGATATCAATTTTAAGGGAATCCTTGTTGGTCCCTTGTAAGGTTGCAAGTATAGTTCCAAGGGGGGGTTAGGAACTATTTAAACTTTTTTGCAATTAGGGCAGACGTTTTTTTCAAAGGAAAAAGGTTTTAACAGCGACACTGAGTATACAGCAAGATACTGGCTTAGTTAACTGGTGACTAGGTCAGTTTCTTAGCTTGAGTCAGGAGATAGCACTTAAAGTCTATTCCTGAGCTCAGACGTTCAACGCGCACAACTCTACTTAACCTCTTTACTTGGTCAGTTTCTGGTTATTTTAAGCAAGTACTTCACTCAGCAGATTTATCCAGGTTCGGCTTCTTCTAAGCCTACGTCCTGTCCCCGAAACACGTTCCGAGATTTCGAATCCTCTACTGAGCTCTTTAAAGGTTGAGCCTCAAACCTTTTACAATCTTAGCAACTGAGTATAACAAGAGTACCTTCCTCTATACCTCTACTCAATCCTAATATCTCGCTGAGTACTAAAACCGAGTACTCAGCCTCTCCTTTCTATCTCTAGAAATGATAAGTGTTTTGTCCTATACAAAGATTTGCTAAGACATTTTAGACGATTGAAAACAATCACTCTAGACTTTTACACAGATATAAGAATTGTAGTGTAAGATTTGCTTTGCTTCTTTGCTTGCAGAACTTGCGTAGAAATTTGGTCAGCGTAATGGCTTGATCAAGTTCTGTGTTGAGTGAAGCTTTTGATGGCACTATTTATAGAGGCGTCTGGGCATTGGTCATTTTGAATTTCAAAATAATCGTTGGAGGGAAATGGCTACATGTCGTTGTCATCCTGACTTGCTCAGAGCTCTCGGCCAATCAGAATTATGTATCTTCTGTCCTCAGTCAGCTCAGCAGACTGTCTCTCCTTTTATGGTAAAGTCAATTGGACAACATACTGTGTCGTCTGAACTTTACCCAAAGTAGAAATACTTTGTCTGGAAGTTTTCATTTGCCAGCTGCTATCTTGTACGCTTTGTCAAGACTACTCAGCAGCTTCATCTTGAAGTTGTTCCCGAAGGTCTTCTAGATCCTTCCTTTTGCTGAGTTGCGTTTTTTTCAAAACGGCAACGTCTTGACACACGCGGGCCGAGTTGTACTGAGTTGTTTGACTTGGGCCTTGGCTTCCGTATTGAGCTTGGGCCTTTAAATTCTTGTGTCTTATAACAGTTTTAACTCAACATTGAACAAACACATAAGTAGAATAAATCAAAGCATTTAAACTTAGTGTGTTTAGAATATGTATTTTAAATTATACTTAAACAATTTTGTCAAATCAAAATTATGTGGAAAGATGTTTCAACAAACTCCCCCATTTTGATGTTGGCAAAACTATTCAGCGAGGAACTCAGTATGAGCTCCCCCATGATAGTTGACCTTTTATAACTTGGCAAACTCCCCCGTAAGGGCTGAGCTACTGACTTAGTTTTACTCTAAACATTTAAGGTTTAATTGAGTAAGTCTAATGGTCAGTTTTCAGATTGGTCCGCTAAAAAAACATATTCTATTTTACTTAGTATTAAGTGGAAGGTTTAATCATATGGAGTGCGTTGAGTAATTTGTTGTTCAATGAGTTATTAACAATTAATGTTTTATAAACATATAGATCAATGTCAAACATGTTATCAGCATTTGATTTAGTCAATTAATGTTACAAGTATTAAACATAGCTGATTTAATTGAAGATACATAATGACTCAGTACTTAGTAACATATATCATAACTCAGGAATTGAAAAAGGGATGCAGATATGATATATAGATAGAAGTCAGTGTTTACATAGCACAATTTATATAGATAAGGCAAATAGATTACAACTGAGTTAGTCTATACTGAGCTAGCCTATCTATTTCTTTTTCTTGTGATGCGATGATTGACTTCGCTCATGCTGAGCTCTAGCTGCATGTTATTTCTCCCTCGTTTTGTCAACTTCAGGGAGTCTGAAAGCATCAGTGAATATAGCTCGAGTCAGTTCTTGGGACAGCTATTTAAGTTTCTCAGCGCTTTCATTTACTCCATCAAAGATGGCAATGCCATCAGCTGATACCTCTTCAGGTACTTTGAGATCAGCAGCACTGAGCATATTGACGCTAAACGCTTGAGCTTTGCCTTGCCAGATAAGAGCTTCAGTAAGGCCAACAAAGATTTGGTGAAAAGTCTTTAGGAGAGCTGTGTCGTAATACTGACGTTGAATGTTGTTATGCCGAATGTGGTTGAAGGTTTGTTGTGCGAGAGTTAGCATCTCATTCTTCTTCATTGCGTCAGTATCCATCTCTTGCTTATTCAGATTAAGCAACCGTATAGCCTCACCAATTTACTCTACCGAGCACTGACTGTACAAAACCATTTGCTCGTTGGTCTTAAGTTGCTCAGTATGAAGCTGAGTAAAGAGCATCTTGATTTCAGATGAAGTGGCATAATCAGGATGCGCAGCTGACAAGTTCTAGACTTGTTGGTGGAGAGAGTTCAAGTGTTGCATGATCGTCTGCTGGATCTCAGCCAGCTTGGCAATTGAATCCTGCTTAGCTTCCTGTGCTTGGAAGGTGATGAGTACATTCAGCAAGTCCTTGAGCCCCTTAACTTCGTTAAGAAGCTGAGTGACCTGTGAGAGCTGGTTGGTCTCAAGAATTGAAGATCCAACAGCAGGAGGAGTGGAATGTTGAAGGTCTCTGATTAGTGCTTGCACTGAGTCAATGTGATCCTTCAGGGACATCAGTGTGACCGGAAGGAAGAGGAGTGAAATGAGTAACCTGGTTAGTGATTGGAATAACATTTTCAATCTGCACTTGAGTTTTTGGAATAGTTGATTGATCGACAGAGAGTTGAGTTGGAGAAGTGATAATCCGAATACTGTCTGTGCTGACGGCAGAAGTATGTGGAGTCAGCACCATGCTTGAGGAAGTAGTATGAACAGTAAGCGGCTCAACCTGACTGGTTGATGTTGCAGAGGCATTGAAGTCGGCATGTTCCTGTTGAGAAGAAACAGAGGCTTGTTTTTCTAGCGGCGCCGATGTAGTGGAAGTTGATTGGCGTTTGAAAAACGTGAGTTTGATGGTAGAAGGGTCCTTAGTTGTCTTGGAGAGGACAAAGTCAGGAAGAGTTGGTGGTTGCACAAGAGGTTCACTGACTAGCTTCTCACTGGCCTTAACCAACTTTCACCTTCTACGAGGTGGAATGACAGTATGATCAGGTTCTCCTGAGTGAGAAGGGGAAGATTCTTGTTGCTCAGTATGAGGCTGGTCAGCTTGCTTTTCAGTGTGGTTGAGTACTTGTTCAACTCCAGCAGCCAACTCAGTATCGGCATGCTCAACCTCATTCTCACTGGCCATTTCCTCAGAGTCCTCAGCGTCATCCTGACCGCTGGCTTCTTCTTCTTCTTCTTCTTCTTCGGTACTGTCACCATCAAGTTCTTCCTCAATTTGAGAGATGAAGTGATCATCTAGTTGTACCTCATGTTCTTCTGACTCAGCTACACTACCTTGACATTGGGTGAAGTAAGAGTCACCCGGTACTATAAAGTCAGTAGGTATAGCGTTAAGGGGAGTCAGTGTTGAAGACTTCTGCTTCTTCTAAGGTTGCTCAGCAGCTTCCTCAGTTCCAGGCTCACCTTGCCTGCTTCTTTTCTCAGCTGACTTACCAGCTGACTTCTGCCTCTTTGCTGGAGACTCAACATTTGTGGAAGGAGTCTCGACAGTTTTTCTTTTTCGGGAAGCTGGGGCCTTAGTCCTTCTTCCTTTCTTGGCCTCAACAGTTCCCTCAGCAGTTTCCTAAGCTTGGCTAGCAGCGGCAGCAGCAACTTTACCTTTCTTCAAAGGTTGTCCAAATTTAAGAGCTCTCAGCGAGGCCGCAGTTATCTCAGATCCTCGATTCTTCTCTTCACCTTCGAGATCAACCTTATGGTCAATGAGGATTCTGGTGATGAGTGATCCAAGCCGCATCGTGCCAGTACTTCGGAGGAAACCAGCAACAAGAAAGACTGGCATGTTGATGGGGGTGTATGTCAGCATATGCCAGATAAAGCATTGCTCGAAATTGGTTGCTGATGTAGTGCAGTTGATCTTGGGGTATATGAAATAGGTCAGCAAGTAATGAGCCATCTTCTGGTGCTGACCCATTGATGAAGCTGAGACTTCTCCTGAGTAGCCCTCAGGTTTGCAGAAGGTGTGTACATACCCAGTGCCATCCTGATCTCCCGATATTCTCAGCCTTGCTCCCTCAGTTTTTAGCTGGAGAAGATTTCCTATGTAGAGAGGGTTGATGAAGATGGTTTTCTTTTTCACCTCAGTGCACAGGTAGTCGGTGTTGTCATTTGCAACTTTGAGGTTGTGGTAAAACTCCCTCACCAGGTCAGGATAAGTATAATCCCTAACCGAAAACAGCCCAGTCCATCCATTCTGTGAAATCCACTTGCAGAACGGTTGTTCATTTTGCACGAAACTTTCAGAGACCCATCTTGAGGGCTCAACTTTCCATTCGCGGACATTCTCAAAGACCTTGGAGTAGGTCCTGACCTTTACGAGTTTTCCCTAACCAGAGGTTTGGCCAGCTTTTCCTTTGCTCGACGTAGGAGGATTTCCAATAGGTTCATTGGAGCTAGTCTTTTGGTGGCCGGCACCGGAGACGTTGTAGGAAATCTTAGTCATTTTTTAGGATAGGAAGGTATAGAAAGATTTTTGAGAGAGAAGGAGCTTCTTTGCCTTAGAATATGATTAAGCGTAAAGAATAAAAGATGGGGAATTACCCATTATTTATAGATGGAATGAGCGGTGTGGATTTAATCGAATCCATGTGTCAGTTTTGCCTTGGGATTGTGTACCGACAAAGATCCTGGCATTTATGACACATATGGCGAATACGTCATCCTAGGGTTATACGCGTGCTATTGCATTTATGCTAACGGATCTAACACTCGGCATTTAGAATGTCAAACGTTTGATATTCTGAGTGGTCAGTATTGCATTTACGGGATGATTTTTAAGTTTAAGTTCAAACTAACTTACTCAGCGTGCGAGTTTACTCAGTTTTTGATGTTCAGTCAGTTTCGATGAGTTACTCAGCAAACAATCAATCATTCAGCATAATAATTCACTCAGCATGCATATTCATTTAGTTCAGGAATTTACTGAAGAGGATTAAACATACCAATAGCTTCTCTCAGTATGCTGAACTGCTCATGGGCCAGTGGCTTCGTGAAGATATCCGCAAGCTGTTCATCCGTTGGGACAAAGGTCAGCTTGATCTCACCCTTGAGTACATGGTCTCTAATGAAGTGATGTCTGATGCTGACATGCTTCATTATGCTGTGTTGAATTGGGTTCTTTGAAAGATCAATTGCACTTTTGTTGTCACATTTGACTTCAATTGTCTTCGTTTGAACACCATAGTCTTCAAGCTGTTGCTTAATCCATAGGACTTGAGCAACACAATGACCAGCAGCAATGTACTCAGCTTCAGTGGTAGACAAGGCTACTGACGCCTACTTTTTGCTGAACCAGGATACAAGACAGCTTCTTAAGAAGTGACATCCTCCAAAGGTGCTTTTGCGTTCCAGCTTATCCCGTCCATAGTTAGCGTCAGTGTATCCGATGAGTGTAAAATCATGAGTATTTGGATACCATAAACCTGCGTTCAGTGAGCTTTGCAAATATCTAAGGATTCTTTTTACAGCAATGTAATGAGATTCCTTACGGTTAGATTGATATCTAGCACAATAGCATACTGAAAACTGAATGTCCGGTCTACTGGCTGTTAAGTAAAGTAGAGAGCCTATCATACCTCGATATAATTTGCTGTCTACCGACTTACCATTCTCATCAGCGCAGAGGACAGTGTCAGTGCCTATAGGAGTGGATATTGGCTTGCAATTTTCCAAGTCATATTTCTTTAATATCTCCTTGGCATATTTGGCTTGACTGATGAATATGCCATTCTTTCCTTGTTTAATTTAAAGACCGAGGAAGAAGTTGAGTTCTCCCATCATGGACATTTCAAACTCAGTCTGCATTTGTTTGCTAAACTCCTTGCACATTGATTCGTTAGTTGCACTAAATATTATATTATCAACATATATTTGGGCCGGCAGGGTATCTTTACCCTTTTTCTTAATGAATAAGGTTGTATCAGCTTTGCCCCTGACGTAATTTCTAGTCAGCAGGAAACTGTTCAGCCTCTCATACCAAGCATGTGGTGCTTGCTTGAGACCGTACAGAGCCTTTTTGAGTTTATAAACATGGTTTGGGAATTTTGGATCCTCAAAACCTGGAGGTTGATTAACATAAACCTCCTCGTTTATAACTCCATTAAGAAATGCACTTTTGACATCCATTTGGAATAACTTAAAGTTCATGTAAGATGCATATGCACATAGAATTCTAATTGCCTCTAGCCTTGCCACTGGGGCAAAGGTCTCACCGTAGTCAATACCTTCTTGCTGACTGTAGCCCTGAGCTACAAGCCTTGCTTTGTTCCTGACTACGTTTCCTTGTTCATCCATCTTGTTCCTGAAGACCCATCTTGTTCCAATGGTCTTTTGACTCTTTGGATGAGGCACTAACTCCCATACATCGTTTCTTCTAAATTGATCGAGCTCCTCTTGCATTGCGATCATCCAGAATTCATCGTACTCAGCTTCAGTGAAATTCTTCGGTTCTTATACTGAGACGAAGGCAACATTGCTGAGGTACTTCCTGAGTTGATTCCTCTTCATCAGGGTATTCCCAGCAGAATCAAGGATTGCACTTTCTGAGTGCCCTCTTGGGATCCTTATCTTTTTAGGTAGATTTGTGTCTTGTGTTGTTTGTGTTTCAACAATCTCTGCAGAAGTAAATGGGTCAGTAAAAGTAATCTTTGGTTCACTATTACTCTTGGTCAGCCTTTTCGTGAATGACTTAGTGGCTGGTTCTGGGTCAGCGGTGGTTACTGAGTGTGGATCATCTTCGATCAGCGGCTGGTATCTACCTGCAGGGTCAGTTTCATCGAACTCTACATGTACTGACTCTTCTAAAACTTGAGTTCGCTTATTAAAAACTCTGTATGCTTTGCTGTTTGTTGAGTAGCCCAAAAAGATAGCCTCATCAGCTTTTGAATCAAACTTTTCTAAGCTATCTTTGGTATTTAAAATAAAACATCTACAGCCAAACGCACGAAAGTATCCAATATTGGGCTTTCGTCCTTTCCAAAGTTCATAGGGGGTTTTCTTGAGTATAGGTCTAACTAGATCCCTATTAAGAATATAGCATGCTGTGTTAACAACCTCTCCCCAAAAATACTTTGGAAGCCTATGCTCATCCAGCATTGTCCTGGCTATTTCAACTAGAGTTCTGTTCTTCCTTTCAACAACCCCATTTTGTTGAGGTGTTCTAGGAGCAGAAAAATTGTGGTCAATGCCGCTGGCTTCACAGAATTCAACAAACTTTTGGTTCTTGAATTCTCCACTGTTATCGCTACGGATGTGAGCTAATTTTAGGTCTTTTTCATTTTCAATTTTTCTAACCAAATTCGAAAATGTCTCAAAGGTCTCATCCTTGCTGGTCAGCAAGATAACCCATGTGTACCGAGAGAAGTCATCTAAAATAACCAAGGAAAATCTTCTTCCACCCAGACTCAGCGGCTGGACTGGACCAAAGAGATCCAAGTGTAGTAACTCTAACGGACACTTAGTTGAGACAATATTTTTGCTATGAAAAGATTGTTTGGTTTGTTTTCCATCTTGGCAAGCGTGGCATAATTGATCTTTTTGAAATTTAAGTTCAGGCAGTCCCTCAACCAATTGCTTTCTTGCTAGTTTGGCCAGGAGGTCCATGCTTACATGACCAAGTCTCTTGTGCCATAGCCAGGAATTTTCTTCCTTTGATACTAAGCACACAGTTTTTGAAAACTTTTTCTCTAAGTCTAGCATAAAGACATAATCTATCCGAGGGGCAGTTAAAATTAACTCATTTGTTTTACCCTCGTATATTTTACATCCAGTAGCATCAAATATAACTTTTCTCCCATTGTCACATAGCTGAGCTACGCTGAGTAAGTTATATTTGAGTCTGCTGACTAGGGAGACAGATTCAATAGTAGGATTACCTCCGATGGTTCCTGACCCTACTATCTTACCCTTCTTGTTGTCTCCAAAACTTACACTCCCTCCTCGTTTACGTTCAAACGTGATGAACTGAGTTTCATCACCCGTCATATGCCTTGAGCATGTGCTGTCAATATACCACATCTTTGACTTCTCGGCACATCTCAGGCTTACCTGCATTGTAACTAGTTACTTTTAGGTACCCAATTCTTTTTGGGTCCTGACTTGTTAGGTGCAACAGGTATAGCATCATATTTTATTTTATGGCGACATACATGGACAGTATGGCCATTCTTTCCACAGAAGTCATAGCGGACCTTCTGTTTAGGATTTTTCACTGACTTGTCAGCACCCCAGTGCTGAGCGTGCCAGCACACCTTAGTGGTGTGTCCTTTCTTCCCACAAAAGTCACATTGGACTTTTCGCTGGGGATTCCATCTCTGCTGAGTACCTTGGTACTAAGTTCTCAGAGGAATGTTATTTTTATTTGGAACCTTTAGTTGGTTCTGGATAGTTATGACGTCCTTCCTCAGTTTCTTTGAAACTGAATGGACTTCAGAGACAGACTCAGCAATGATTTTCATATTATCATACAGAGTTGAATTGTCCTGAAGAAGGAATCTGAGGTCACTCAGTTTGACCTCTTCTACTTCGTCACAGCGCCTGCTGAGTGCTCTAACTTTCTTATTACACTTCTTGACAGGTGTGTAGAGATCACTCAGGGCATTAACTATATCGTTTCTGAGCTGGGGAAGAGAAATTACCTCATTTGATTGCTCCTCGTCATCAGATGTGATGGATGGGTCAGCATGCTCAGAGACGCATGGCTCAGCAAGTTCGTCAGCCATGAAGTATATCTTTGCTGACTCGGTGGCCTCAGTTTCTGTTGATGAAGATTCATCACTGTCGCTCTGATAGGGGTGAAAAACCCCTATCTTTGGGTACGGTTTTAGGACGGGTTTTAGCGTTATTTAGTTAATAAGCGAGCAATTCTCGCATTTAAATGCTTTTGTGTGAGTTAATTAGAAATTGGAAACGTTTTATTTACTTTTCGTTGTTTAGGCCAAAATGGAATGAATATTATAATTCCGTTATCTTTTAAAGCTAATTGATCCGTCAAAAGTCGCACCAAACGAAGCGATTGCTCAAATAAGCGATTGGCGGGTCAATTTAGCCCTTGGACTAATGTTGTTTGGAGTTTATGTTCGTTTGCAGGATAAAACATGATCAATTTCAGGCAAAAATCGTGTCTCGGGGACCCCCGACAGTCGCTCGGTGAATTGAGCATCGGCGCACAGCCCGGGCGCTGCTCGGCGAGCAGCCCAGGCACTGCCCAGGCACCGCCCAAGCACTGTGCCTGCTGATGCGGTTCCTCGCGAAACCTCGCTAAGGGATAAGTGTACCCCGTCGTTATCAAGTAATAAATTTCTAGTTTAAGTCCAGGTTATCGTCCACAGGATTTATTTCTGCAAGTATCAAGCTACTCGATCTCGGATGTTATCTAGGCTTAGGGGGTTTTGAGTTTGGTTTTGTTAAATTACTCTACTCCTAGGTTGAATTGTGCTAATCCTAGCTAAATTATTTAATTCTAATTAAGTTATCTAATTTTAACTAAGTTATTGTAACCCTAACTAAGTTACTCTACCCCTAATTGATCTTTCATTAATGAAACTATTCGAAGGAACATGGAATGATCGATAATAATTAAGATAGGTTGTCAAGACTATTGAGTAAAAACCTAATATGAGTCACTTGTATTCAAGGCGATTAACCCTACTTACCCTCCTGAGGTTCCTAGCGCGTGATTCCCTAAGGCCGAAACTAGGTCTAAGGCTCAGTAAATTGGCGCTTAATCAACTAAGAGGTCGTCAATCTCCTAGGCTCTGACTAGGTCAGATTCAGCTCGCAATATGTGCCTACTAGATTTTGGGGCTTTTGAATGAGTTAAACCAATTGAATAAAGCGTAAGACAGAGATTAAATAATAATCATAGAACAAAACAAGAGCTAAATTATTATTAAAGGCGAGATGATTGTCACAAGATACAATAAGACAAGTTCGGCAAATGTATCAAAGAGTACAAACATAGAAAGATGAAAGAAGATACAAAAATCCCTTTCAGGGAACCTATTTACTCTGCAGCCGACGACTTGATCTTAAGGACGAACCTTAGTAATTCCTCGGTAGAAAGCTTTGAAGGAGCTTCAATGGAGTTTGAGGAAGATGAAGAAGATGGAGAGGAATTACAAGGGGAAAGCTAAAATAATTTACAAAAACGAAAGATATCGATTTACAATTGAAAATTCCTATTTATAGACGCGTCTCGGGCCTCGTTTTGACCTATTTTCGTGTCCTAGTTGGTGTAGAAAGACGTGGGGCCGAACGTGGCTTCATGGGGGGCGGAATTGGTCTTTTTGACCAATTCCCGAAAGTTTGCTCGCCGAGCAGGCAAGGCTGCTCGGCGAGCAGGGCTGCTCGCGCTGAGCAGCCCCCTGCTCGCCGAGCAGGCGCCTGGTGGCCTGCTCGGTGAGCAGAAATGGCCCGGGGGGCCCTGCTCATCGAGCGTTTTCGCCCGAAGCGCGTTCGATCCGTGCCGGATGACTTCTATACCCTTTTTCGTCCGAACTTACACCTGCACACGCATAAAAACTCCAGAAAACATTAGTCCAAAGGCCAAATTGATCTCTCAATCGCTTATTTTGAGCAAACGCTTCGTTTGGTGCGACTTTTGACGGACCAATTAGCTCCAAAAGATAATGGAATTCTAGTATGCATGCTATTTCGGCCGTATTTGCCTAAATTGATCACAAAACGAGCCTAAACGACGAAAAGTAAATAGAATGTTTCCAATTTCTAACTAACTCACACAAAAGCATTTAAATGTGAGAATTGCTCGCTTATTAGCCAAATAAACCTAAAAACCGTCCTAAAACCGTACCCAAAGATAGGGGTTTTTGACCCCTATCAAACCTCCTCGCACTTAAAACTTTACTTGTCCCCAAGTAAACTAAAAAACTAAACCCGCCATCACAAGCAAGCTAGAAAACTTCCCAGTTTGACTAGGTGCTTGACACAATTTCGAGCATCTGTAATTACATGCATTCGGAAATACAAAGTAGAGACACGATATCCAAAAGCCGCATTTCAATTATAATAGGTCATAGTTTTAAGTAAAAGGACACATGTTCAATTAAACGAGCTTGAGGGGATTGCTAAGTAAAACACCTCACCATAGGTAGTTCACTCATTCACACAATTTTTAGTGGCTAAGGTGTTTGCTCTCGGCTTATGTTCTTGCTTAGGATTACGTTGATTTTGCACGTTCATCCGAGTTCCTCTACTATGCTATATGACTCCGATGATATCAAAAACAGCCTCTAATTGGGGTTGTAATGTGGTTAGAGGGTTAAAGGTACAATAAAGGTTAAACGTTCTAGCGCTATAAAAACAGAGTTTAAATGGCTTAGCAAATGTGAAGTGACTGAGCTTTTTATTCATCCCTTATTGTTATTATTTTTTTATTTTTGGGGTGTTTTCTTGAGACGTTTTTTGATTTTTAGGAACTGGGGAATGAAGTTTTGTTTCCCCCCCTTTTTTTCGTCTTTTTTCTTTTCCCTTTTTTTTCTGTTTTTCTTTCCCCCTTTTTTTTCTTTTTGGGATAGTGATGCTCATTCACTTCTTAGCCTTTTGGCTTGCTACTGTAATGCCATAAACAAAGATAAAGCGCTAGAAGAAAACAAGGGCTCAGTTCGAGCTTTGCAAAAACAAAGGTTAAGTAGCGAACCAAATTGTGGTTCGCAAAAAAAAAACGGGTTAGAACGAAAGAAAAATCTACAAACTACAAAAGATGTCGGCTCAAAGGGGCTTCCTAGAGTGGATGAAAAAGAAAAACAAGGTAAAGAAAAGGGTTAATTCTAATGAGGCTGATTCATCGTTTACCATCTCAAATCATTGCATGTAGGTTCAACACAGTATTAGGTGCAAAATCTGTAATCTTCCACAAGTCAAAGCATTCACACAAAATGTCAAGAAAAATAGCTTTTTGATGTTCGCTCTTAGGCTCAAATTCAGCTCACAATTCTTTGGGTTTTAATTTGTGTTTACTAGTTTTCCCCAAACTCAAGTTTAATATCACATGCCTTCAATTCTTAAGTTATCCACCTAAGTAATGATTTTAGCATTTCTTCAAAAGTAGGGTCTAAATGCAAACTGTAGCTCATGCTTTTACAGATACAAGAGTTGTGTCCTACGCCTAAACTAGTTGTCATGCAATTTTAGATTCGGTTCTCAGCCCTCAAAGACAAATAACGAAGTTTAGATTCGAAGGAGGTTCACGATTTTAGGTCCTAAACATGCAAAAACATAAATAAAACACCAAAACGCAAACCTAAACTAGACACGACGCAACAAAAATTAAAATTTTATACAATTTTTGTAAGTTTGTCTACCCCTCCTCCTCACACTAAAAATATGCAATAAGTTCCAACATTGCATCATAAATCATGAAATACGAGTGTAAAAAGTTAGGGTGGAGAAGACAACTTACTGATCGGCCGCCCATTCTGTGCTTGTCTGTAGGCGCAGAACTTGTACGTCCGAATCGTTCTTGCCAAGATAAAGCTTTAGGCGGTGCCCATTTACCTTTTGGGTGGCTCCATCCCTTCCTTTGATTTCAACCATTCCGGAGGGTTGTGCGTTGATGACTGAGAATGGTCCGTGCCATCTACTTTTGAGTTTGCCCGGAAAAAATCTCAGTCGGGAGTTGTATAGGAGTACTTGGTCACCTACTTCGAAGGTTTTCTTTTGTACTTTCCTATCATGCACCCTCTTGGTTCGTTCTTTGTCAGTCATCTTGAGAGGCTTGATAGGCTCGATGATCTCGTCTTGCTTCAGCTTTCCGATCTGTTTGCTCCTGCGAAGAGTACGTTCAAGTTCAGGGTTAAGAGGGACAACCGGTGTTTTTGCTGATCTCGTAGGCATACGCTGAGAAAAGATAAATACAAAAATAAATGAAAGCTGAAAGGAAATCATACAAATCATACAGTTTTGTACAAGTATAAGAATGGTACAGATAAACATATACAGACACGTATAAGTAAAGTCGATAGCTACATGTTCGTAAAAACGAATACACACAAGCGTAAGTATAAACAAGGATGGCTATCATATATGAGTATATATAAATAGGTGTATACAAACAAATATAAACGGTATAGGTATGTAATACAAAGAATCATGATTATAAACAAGTATATATGATATTAACAAGGAAAGTATTCACAAAGAATGCCTAAATAACAAGTCGACCTTTGGTTCGATATTGCAGAAGAAATAAATCCCCGGCAACGGCGCCAAAAACTTGATACGGTTCCTCGCGAAACCTCACTAAGGGATAAGTGTACCCCGTCGTTATCAAGTAATAAATTTCTAGTTTAAGTCCAGGTTATCGTCCACAGGATTTATTTCTGCAAGTATCAAGCTACTCGATCTCGGATGTTATCTAGGCTTAGGGGGTTTTGAGTTTGGTTTTGTTAAATTACTCTACTCCTAGGTTGAATTGTGCTAATCCTAGCTAAATTATTTAATTCTAATTAAGTTATCTAATTCTAACTAGGTTATTCTAACCCTAACTAAGTTACTCTACCCCTAATTGATCTTTCATTAATGAAACTATTCGAAGGAACATGGAATGATCGATAATAATTAAGATAGGTTGTCAAGACTATTGAGTAAAAACCTAATCTGAGTCACTTGTATTCAAGGCAATTAACCCTACTTACCCTCCTGAGGTTCCTAGCGCGTGATTCCCTAAGGCCGAAACTAGGTCTAAGGCTCAGTAAATTAACGCTTAATCAACTAAGAGGTCGTCAATCTCCTAGGCTCTGACTAGGTCCGATTCAGCTCGCAATATGTGCCTACTAGATTTTGGGGCTTTTGAATGAGTTAAACCAATTGAATAAAGCGTAAGACAGAGATTAAATAATAATCATAGAATAAAACAAGAACTAAATTATTATTAAAGGCGAGATGATTGTCACAAGATACAATAAGACAAGTTCGGCAACTGTATCAAAGAGTACAAACATAGAAAGATGAAAGAAGATACAAAAATCCCTTTCAGGGAACCTGTTTACTCTGCAGCCGGCGACTTGATCTTAAGGACGAACCTTAGTAATTCCTCGGTAGAAAGCTTTGAAGGAGCTTCAATGGAGTTTGAGGAAGATGGAGAAGATGGAGAGGAATTACAAGGGGAAAGCTAAAATAATATACAAAAACGAAAGATATCGATTTACAATTGAAAATTCCTATTTATAGACGCGTCTCAGGCCTCGTTTTAACCTATTTTCGTGTCCTAGTTGGTGTAGGAAGACGTGGGGCCGAACGTGGCTTCGTGGGGGGCGGAATTGGTCTTTTTGACCAATTCCCGAAAGTTTGCTCACCGAGCAGGCAAGGCTACTCGGCGAGCAGGGCTGCTCGCGCCGAGCAGCCCCCTGCTCGCCGAGCAAGCGCCAGGCGCCCTGCTCGACGAGCAGGCCTCCAGAGGCTTGCTCGGCGAGCAGAAATGGCCCGGGGGGCCCTGCTCGCCGAGCGTTTTCGCCCGAAGCGCGCTCGATCCGTGCCGAATGACTTCTATACCCTTTTTCGTCCGAACTTACACCTGCACACGCATAAAAACTCCAGAAAACATTAGTCCAAAGGCCAAATTGATCCGTCAATCGCTTATTTTGAGCAAACGCTTCGTTTGGTGCGACTTTTGACGGACCAATTAGCTCCAAAAGATAACGGAATTCTAGTATGCATGCTATTTCGGCCGTATTTGCCTAAATTGATCACAAAACGAGCCTAAACGACGAAAAGTAAATAGAATGTTTCCAATTTCTATCTAACTCACACAAAAGCATTTAAATGCGAGAATTGCTCGCTTATTAGCCAAATAAACCTAAAAACCGTCCTAAAACCGTACCCAAAGATAAGGGTTTTTGACCCCTATCACCTGCTCGCCGAGCAGGCTACCAGGAGCCTGCTCGCCGAGCAGGGCGCTGCTCGTCGCGAGTAGCCCTGCTCGCCCTGATCGGCGAGCAGACCCGCGGGAATTGGTCAAAAACACCAATTCCTCCCCCCACAAAGCCACGATGGACCCCACGACTTCCTACATCAATAAGGACACGAATTAGGTCAAGAAAAGGGCCCGAACCGCGTCTATAAATAGAGTTTTTCCAATGTAAATTAGATATCTTTTATCTTTGTAATTTACTTAGCTTTTCACCTTGAGAAATCCTCTCCACCTCCTCCATATCCTTCAAACCTCCATTGAAGACACCTCCGAAGCTCCATTCACCGAGGATTGCTCAAGCTTCATCCTTAAGTCCTAGAAAGACGCTTGCATTGGTAGACAGGTTCCCTGAAAGGGATTTTTCTTCTTTTACATTTTGTCTAGCCTCTGATACATGTTATGAATTCTAGGTTTATTGTAACTTCGTGACAATGTTTCCATCTTTGATATATATTATAGTTCTTGTTTATTCAATTGTTTTAATGCTTTAATCTTTGTCTTACGCTTTGTCTGATTGGTTTAACTCATTCGATAATCCCAAAATTAAGTTGGCACATATTGCGAGCTGAATCTGACCTAGTCAGTGCCTATAGGATTGACGACCCTATAGAAGATTAAGCCCAAATTACTGAGCCTTAGAGCTAGTTTTGGCCTTACAAGGGAATCACGAACTAGGGACTTTAGGAGGATAGGCCGGGTTAATCGCCTTGGACACAAGTGACTTAGGTTTTAAATCAATTGTTTAAACAATCTATTTTCATTATCATCGTATCCATTCATGTTCCTTCGGTTAATTGCATTGGTAAAAGATCACTTAGGAGTAGTTTAACTTAATTAGGGGTAGAGTAACTCAATTAGGCGTAGAATAACTTAGTTAGAATCAGATAATTTAGCTAGGAGTAGTATAATTCAACCTAGGAGTAGATTAATTTAACAAAACAAACTCAAAACCCCCTAAGCCTAGATAACATCAGAGATCGAGTAGCTCGGTACTTGCAGAAATAAATCTTGTGGACGATAACCTGGACTTAAACCAGAAATTTATTACTTGATAACGACGGGGTACACTTATCCCTTAGTGAGTTCTCATCTAACCTTAGGTGAGGGCGCATCAAGTTTTTGGCGCCGTTGCCGGGGATTTATTTCTTCTGCAATATCGAACCAAAGGTTGATTTGTTAGTTTAGGCATTCCTTGTTATTATCCTTTGTTTATAATCGTTTATACTTGTTTTTATACTTTTCTTTTTGTGAATATTTGTTTTTAATTTTTATTGTTATTTCTAATGATTCTTCTTTTTTGAGAAAACGTCTAGAAACAATGGAAATAAGGAGTCTATTACGCATTTGCTTAACTTTCTATCTACTCACGAAGCTCAAACTGACGATTTGTATGCCTCAATTAAAAATTTATGCATACAAAAAGGGATCCTAGTTGATTCAACCGCGGACGAATCAATTAAAGAACCCAATTTGGTAGGTCAGGTTGATAAGGTAATATCTTTTCCCATTAACAATAAAGAACCGATCCCTAATCATGAGAAACTAAAAGTTTCAATATTAATTGAGGAATCAGTTGAAATTGAGCCTCTAGAGAAGAATCCAAAAATAGAAGAGTTCGGTTTTGCTCCAAGTCCAGAAAGTTTCATTCTCTTTGATTTATCCTTTGTTTTTATTAAAATTCTTTGAAACTGATAATCCATTTTGCAGGTACGGATTATTTATTCAGGAATTTGAATTCCTAACGCGAATGTCAGCATACACCTAGGCGGGAATTCTATGTCGAGCTCACCGACTATAACGTAGCGCTTCTTGGGAGGCAACCCAAGTTTTAATAAAATTTTTCAGGTTTATTTTATTTAGATTATACATTGATCTTTTAGTTTAGTCTTTTTAGTTTTCTTTTACGTTTTTTTTAAAATGTTCGTTTAAAAAAAAAAAAATTTTTTTTTAGTTGTTTAGTTTTCTTTTATTTTATTTTTATTTTTTATTTTTAAGTTTTCAGGTTTAAAATAAAAATAAAAAAAATTTGGCCCTAGGAGGCCCAGCTCGACGAGCAGGGCCCAGCTCACCGCAAGCTGGGCGCTGGCGCCCAGCCCGCCGCTGGGCACTGCCGCCCAGCACGCTGCTCGGCCGCGATAAGCAAACTGTTCGGGATTTTTAAATCCCGAACGGAGTTGAAAAATAATAATAATAAATAAAATAAAAAAAATTTATCGTGTTGTTTTATTTTAATTTGTTATAATCCCAAGAATTGTACACTCTATCCGAAGTTAAGGTGTCGTTATTTGTCCTTGAGGGCTGAAAATTGGCACCGCAAATCATCAAATTTTTGGCGATTGCGATAAAATCAGTAAGTTGTCTTCTCCACCCTAACTTTTTGCACTTGTACTTTATGGTTTGTGATGCAATGTTGGAACTTATTGCATATTTTTAGTGTGAGGAGGAGGGGTAGACAAACTTACAAAAATTGTATAATTTTTAAATTTTTGTTGCGTCGTGTCTAGTTTAGTTTTGCGTTTTTCGGGTTTTATTTATGTCTTGCATGTTTAGGACCTAAAACCGTGAACCTCCTTCGAATCTAAACTTCGTTATTTGTCCTTGAGGGCTGAGAACCGAATCTAAGATTGCATGACAACTAGTTTAGGTGTAGGAAACAATCATTGTATCTCTAAAAGCATGAGCTAAAGTCTGCATTTAGACCCTACTTTTGAAGAAATGCTAAAATCATTACTTAGGTAGATAACTTAAGAATTGAAGGCATGTGATGTTAAACTTGAGTTTGGGGAGAACTAGTAAACATAAAATTGAAACCCAAAGAATTGTGAGTTGAATTTGAGCCTAAGAGCGAACATCAAAAAGCTCTTTTTCTTGACATTTTTGTGTGAATGCTTTGACTTGTGGAAGATTACAGATTTTGCACCTAATACTGTGTTGAACCTACATGCAATGATTTGAGATGATAAACGATGAAATCAGCCTCATTAGAATTAACCCTTTTTCTTTACCTTATTTTCTCTTTTTTCATCCACTCTAGGAAGCCCCTTTGAGCCTATATTTTTGTAGTTTGTAGATTTTTTTTCGTCCTAACTCAATTTTTGCAAACCATCACTTGGTTTGTTACTTAACCCTAAGTTTTTGCAAAGCTCACATCGAGCCATTGTTTTCCTCTAGCGCTTTATCTTTGTTTATGGCATCATAGTAGCAAGCCAAAAGGCTAAGAAGTGATTGAGCATCACTATCCAAAAAGAAAGAAAAAAAGAGAAAGAGAAAAACAGAAAAAGAAAAGAAAAGAGACGAACAAAAAGGAGAACTTCAATCCTCAGTTCTTAAAATCAAAATGTCTCAAGAAAAAAAAAGAAAAAAAAGAAAAAAAAAATGAATAAAAAGCTCAGTCACTTCACATTTGTTAAAGCCATTTTAACTTTGTTTTTCTAGCGCTAGAACTATTAGCCCTGGTTGTACCTTTAACCCTCTAACCACATTACAACCCAAATTCGAGACTGTTTTTGATATCATTGGAGTCATATAGCATAGTAGAGGAACTCGGATGGACATGCAAAATCAACGTAATCCTAAGCAAGAACATAAGCCGAGAGTAAACACTTTGGCCACTAAAATTGTGTGAAATGAGTGAACTACCTATGGTGAGGTGTTTTACTTAGCGATCCCCTCAAGCTCGTTTAATTGAACATGTGTCCTTTTTCTTAAAACATATGACCTATGATAATTGAAATGCGGATTTTTGATATCGTGTCTCTACTTTGTATTTCCGAATGCATGTAATTACAGATGCTCGAAATTGTGTCAAGCACCTAGTCAAACCGGGAGGATTTCTAGCTTGCTTGTGATTGCGGATTTAGTTTTTTTTAGTTTACTTGGGGACAAGTAAAGTTTTAAGTGCGAGGAGGTTTGATAGGGGTCAAAAACCCCTATCTTTGGGTACGGTTTTAGGACGGGTTTTAGCGTTATTTAGTTAATAAGCGAGCAATTCTCACATTTAAATTCTTTTGTGTGAGTTAATTAGAAATTGGAAATGTTTTATTTACTTTTCGTTGTTTAGGCTCGTTTTATGATCAATTTAGGCAAA
Source organism: Euphorbia lathyris (assembly GCF_963576675.1). NCBI lineage: Eukaryota > Viridiplantae > Streptophyta > Magnoliopsida > Malpighiales > Euphorbiaceae > Euphorbia > Euphorbia lathyris. Next base: position 23,382,017 of record NC_088915.1, read on the forward strand.
TACGGCCAAAATGGCATGCATATTATAATTCCGTTATCTTTTGAAGCTAATTGATCCGTCAAAAGTCGCACCAAACGAAGTGTTTGCTCATATAAGCGATTGGCAGGTCAATTTAGCCCTTGGACTAATGTTGTTTGGAGTTTATGTGCGTGTGCAGGATAAAACATGATCAATTTCAGGCAAAAATCGTGTCTCGGGGACCCCCGACATTCGCTCGGCGAATTAAGCATCGGCGCGCAGCCCGGGCGCTGCTCGGCGAGCAGCCCAGGCACTGTGCCTGCTCACCGAGCAGGCCACCAGACGCCTGCTCGGGCGAGCAGGATGCCTGCTCGCCGAGAAGACCTGCGGGAATTGGTCAAAAAGACCAATTCCGCCCCCACGAAGCCACAATGGACCCCACGACTTCCTACATCAATAAGGACACGAATTAGGTCAAGAAAAGGGCCCGAACCGCGTCTATAAATAGAGTTTTTCCAATGTAAATTAGATATATTTTATCTTTGTAATTTACTTAGCTTTTCATCTTGAGAAATCCTCTCCACCTCCTCCATATCCTTCAAACCTCCATTGAAGACACCTCCGAAGCTCCATTCACCGAGGATTGCTCAAGCTTCATCCTGAAGTCCTATAAAGACGCCTGCATTGGTAGACAGGTTCCCTGAAAGGGATTTTTCTTCTTTTACATTCTGTCTAGCCTCTGATACATGTTATGAATTCTAGGTTTATCGTAACTTCGTGACAATGTTTCCATCTTTGATATATATTATAGTTCTTTTTTATTCAATTGTTTTAATGCTTTAATCTTTGTCTTACGCTTTGTCTGATTGGTTTAACTCATTCGATAATCCCAAAATTAAGTTGGCACATATTGCGAGCTAAATCTGACCTAGTCAGTGCCTATAGGATTGATGACCCTATAGAAGATTAAGCCCAAAATACTGAGCCTTAGAGCTAGTTTCGGCCTTACAAGGGAATCACGAACTAGGGACTTTAGGAGGATAGGCCGGGTTAATCGCCTTGGACATAAGTGACTTAGGTTTTAAATCAATTGTTTAAACAATCTATTTTCATTATCATCGTATCCCTTCATGTTCCTTCGGTTAATTGCATTGGTAAAAGATCACTTAGGAGTAGTTTAACTTAATTAGGGGTAGAGTAACTCAATTAGGCGTAGAATAACTTAGTTAAAATCAGATAATTTAGCTAGGAGTAGTATAATTCAACCTAGGAGTAGATTAATTTAACAAAACAAACTCAAAACCCCCTAAGCCTAGATAACATCCGAGATCGAGTAGCTCGGTACTTGCAGAAATAAATCCTATGGACGATAACCTGGACTTAATGACGGGGTACACTTATCCCTTAGTGAGTTCTCATCTAACCTTAGGTGAGGGCGCATCACGCTCCATGTAGCCACCATTGCCTTTTTACCGCTCTTCTTGTCTTTCCTTAGTGTGGGACAGCTTGACTTTATGTGGCCAGTTTGATGGCACTCAAAGCATGTAATGGGCTTTGAGCTATCCTTTTTGTATTTGCTGTCGCTTGAGTCAGCTTTATACTTATCAAACTTTCTGTAAGGCTTTTTAGAATATTTGTCATTCTTCCTGAATAGCCTTTTCATCTTCCTTGTGAACATAGTCATCTCCTCATCATCAGTTGAGCTCCCGTTAGTGGAGTCAGCTTTCATGACAAGTGACTTTTGCTTCTTGTCTTCAGATTTTTCCTTCACCTCAAAGTTTTTCATGGATATCTCATGGGTCAGCAACGAACCAATGAGTTCGTCATATTTGTAGGTGGTTAAATCCTGAGCTTCCTCAACTGCTGTCTTCTTTGCTTGCCAATCTTTAGGAAGACTCCTGAGTATCTTTTTGACTTGTTCTTTCTCAGTGAAGATTTTCCCAAGTCTCTTGAGCTCATTAATGATGTTGGTAAATCTTGCATTTATGTCTAAAATGCCCTCATCATTGTTCATCTCGAATAGCTCGTACAGTCTCATCTGTTGATTCACCTTGGACTCCTTTACTTTATTTGTTCCCTCATAGGTGACTTCCAGCTTTCTCCAGATCTCTTGCGCCGACTCACAACCTGAGATTTTGTTATATTCTGTAGCATCGAGCGCACAGTGAAGCATATTGATAGCCGAAGCATGGTTTTGGAGCTTCTTTAGATCATCCTCTGTCCATTTGGCCTCAGCTTTTACAACTGTTTGGTCAGCCACAACTTCGACAGGTACAAATGGGCCTTGGACTATAGATAGCCAGGCACTCATGTTTGTAGCATGAATGAAATTCTTCATCCTATTCTTCCAGAAGGTATAGTTTGACCCGAAGAATAGGGGAGGCCTAGTAATGGACAGCCCCTCAGGCAGTATCTGAGTTGTTTGGTTTCCAGGGAGAAACCGAGTGCTGTTTTCGCCCATGGTAGGGATCAGCTCAAGCTTGTTAGACCTTTAGCAGTGAGCTTTTAAGCTCTGATACCACTTGTTGGTCCCTTATAAGGTTGTAAGTATAGTTCCAAGGGGGGGGTTAGGAACTATTTAAACTTTTTCGCAATTAGGGCAGACTTCTTTTTCTAAGGAAAAAGGTTTTAACAGCGGCGCTGAGTAAACAACAAGATACTGGCTTAGTCAACTGGTGACTAGGTTAGTTTCTTAGCTTGAGTAAGGAGATAGCACTTAGAGTCTATTCCTGAGCTCAAACGTTCAACGCGCACAACTCTACTTGACCTCTTTACTTGGTCAGTTTCTGGTTATTTTAAGCAAGCAATATATATAAAGAGTTAAAGGTAAGAAATACTTCACTCAGCAGATTTATCCAGGTTCGGCTTCTTCTAAGCCTACGTCCTATCCCCGGAACACGTTCCGAGATTTCGAATCCTCTACTGAGCTCTTTAAAGGTAGAGCCTCAAACCTTTTACAATCTTAGCAACTGAGTATAACAAGAGTACCTTCCTCTATACCTTTACTCAATCCTAATCTCTCGCTGAGTACTAAAACCGAGTACTTAGCCTCTCATTTCTATCTCTAGAAATGATAAGTGTTTTGTCCTATACAAAGATTTGCTAAGACACTTTAGACGATTGAAAACAATCACTCTAGACTTTTACACAGATATAAGAATTGTAGTGTAAGATTTGTTTTGCTTCTTTGCTTGCAGAACTTGTGTAGAAATTTGGTCAGCGTAATGGCTTGATAAAGTTCTGTGTTGAGTGAAGCTTCTGATGGCACTATTTATAGAGACGTCTGGGCATCGGTCATTTCGAATTTCAAAATAACCGTTGGAGGGAAACGGCTACATGTCGTTGTCATCTTGACTTGCTCAGAGCTCTCAATCAATCAGAATTGTGTATCTTCTGTCCTCTGTCAGCTCAGCAGACTGTCTCTCCTTTTATGGTAAAGTCAACTGGACAGCATACTGTGTCGTCTGAACTTTACCCAAAGTAGAAATACTTTGTCTGGAAGTTTTCATTTGTCAGCTGCTGTCTTGTACGCTTTGTCGAGACTACTCAACAGCTTCATCTTGAAGTTGTTCCCGAAGGTCTTCTAGATCCTTCCTTTTGCTGAGTTGCATTTTGTTCAAAACGGCAACGTCTTGACACACGCGGGCCGAGTTGTACTGAGTTGTTTGACTTGGGCATTGGCTTCCGTATTGGGCTTGGTTTAAATTCTTATGTCTTATAACAGTTTTAACTCAACATTGAACAAACACATTAGTAGAATAAATTAAAGCATTTAAACTTAGTGTGTTTAGAATATGTATTTTAAATTATACTTAAACAATTTTGTCAAATCAAAATTATGTGGAAAGGTGTTTCAACAATCCTAACCTGATTTTCCATTGGCACGACGTCTTATGTAATGAATATACTCAAAAGCTAGAAGAATATGGTCCATAATAGATCTCCCTTTCACAAAATCTGACCCCTTTCACAAAATCTGACCTCTTTCACAAAATCTGATTGTTCTGTGCCAATAACCTTGAGGCGACAATCGACCTTCCTATAATGAAGGTATTAATCATAAAATTAATAACCTTAGGGTGATCTTTAATGTTCCTTTGATGTATGTATTAATCATAAGATTAATAACTTTAGGATGATCATTGAAATTCCTCTACCATGATGAAGATGTAGAGAACCTATCACATTGAGGGAAGTATGTTCTCCCTACGGATATCTGATGCCAAAATCAGAGAATGTGGCAAAGGCTTAATCACGTATATAAGGGTTTCATCATATATATTAGTCAATTAAACCCTAATCTATTTTTGTGTGTCAACCTCGGAACTTATAGTAAATTTTGTAATAGATCAAATTTTTTCATATGAATTTCATTTTCTTTTGTGAAATTCTAGTAAAGATAAGAGTGTCAAAACTGATTTTTGTGTTATAATCATGTTATGTGCTTTATATGCCACGGAAATGATACTTGTATCATGTCATAAATGTTGGTCCCGTGTGATTAGTTCCAAAGGGGGGGGGGTTAGGAACTAATATAACTTTTTCGCTAATTAATCTTGCTGACTTGATAATTTGATAATTTTGATGAGTTTATTAACCCAGCTTTGGTCAGCTTGGCTGATCTTAGTGTAAGACAGCTTTAGTCTGATGTTGACTAAGACTGTTTTACTTGTGAGTTGGGAATTGACACGTTAGTGGTCAGCTTCCAACTCAGCACTCTAATTTACTCAGTGTCAGCTTTGAACAGTTTATATGCTGAGTAAATATGACAAGCAACACATGCATATATAAATATAAATATATATATATATATATGTATGTATATTAAGAGAGTTAAAAATTACTCAGTATCACTTATCCTGGTTCGGCCTCTCCGCCTACGTCCAGTCCCCAGACTTCTCCGGGCTTTTAGAATCCAATACTGAGCTCTTTAAAGGTAGAGCACAAACCAGTTACAAGGCAGTTGAATATGCAAGAGTGCCTTCCTCTATTCGTCTACTCAACTCCTACTAAGTGCTACAATCCAGCACCTAGATTTCTCTACCACTGAGTATTTACAACCAAATACTCATCACAACACTCTCAATTCGCAATTGATACAATTTGCTCTTTTTCAGCTAAAGAACACTTTAGATGATTACAAAATAATCAATCTAGCATTTACACAGAAATAGAAAGTTGGTGTAAGATTTATTTCTTGTTTTTTTGAGTGCTTTGAGCTTGTATTTTTCTCTTTTGTATTTTCTATAATACGGCAATGATCCAAGAGGATTGCTTGTCCTTTTATAGTTGAACTTTGAGGATCAAAATGATTTGAATTTGATTTGTCCGTTGAATCCAAAACGGCTCTTTTGGGGGACAACCTTCTGGTCAGCTTCAGATGTCAGGCTTGTCTTCTTCCTACATGCTTTGTCTTCTTGCGGCAGTTTGTCTTATAGCAACGAACAGTTGACCCATACATCTCGGAATTTGGCTTTTGCGTAATTCCAAGGCTTCAATTATTAGTGCAGACAGTTGTCGGATTTGTCTTTTAGCTAACGGATCATTCATGTTGTCCTGAAGATCACTCTGCTTCACTTCGATAGTCATTGTCTTTGATTGTCACCAAATCTCATACTAAGTTCTTTTTCACCCAGCTTCCATGGTCAACTTCGTTCTGCAAGATCTAGTTCTGAAGCAGACATTTTTTATGCTGAGCTTTGTTTCACTCAGCTTCTTTGATCAGCTTTATTCTAAAGCTGTTGTTTCGAAGATGACTTATCTTCTCTTGTGCTGAGTTGCTCTTTACTCAGCTTGTGTGATGTTCTCATGCTGACTTTGTCCTGTCTTAATTTTTATTTCCTTTTGCATTTATACTCAATATTGAACAAACGGATTAGTACAATTAAATCAAAACACTTAAATTTAATTGTCTCTTAATCATAGATTAAACTTAAATGATTTTGTCAAATCAAAATCTTATGAAAAGGTGTTTCAACAATAAATTTATAGCTCTAATTAAACAAGATTAGAATACAATTTTATGATTTACATATACACTTTTATGTTTATATACTATGAAAAAAATTAGTTCATTTATATTATAAAATTATTATATGATGCGTTATAAGATATTGTTATTGCATTTACATAGAATATATCATGTTAAATCCAATATTATCAAAACTAGACCGGATATAAAACCGGATTTATAGTTAGGTCATGCATCACTTGGTGTAACCAAGTGATTTGAATTGGTTGCATCGTATTACGTAATAAATAATGAAATAGTATAAAAAAAATTTCGGCAAAACCTCAAATAGATTAACGGAAAGAATTTGCATCTTCCAAAATAATGTTTGACAACCAAAAAGGTAAAACAGAAAAAAAAAGTAATCGCTAGCATTGGAACAGGTCCGCCTAGCTACCAAATGAGTGGCCCTATTCGCTAAACGAGAAACAAAAGAAAGTCGAAAACCGGGTTGAGAGTTTAAGATATTCCTGCAGTCTTGAATAATTGACCCAAACTCTGAAAAGGTCTTGACGTCTAAAGGCAACAACATCAACCACAACTTTACCATCAGACTCAAAATCAACTCTAGTAAAGTTTTGGCTAGCCAACCAATATAGACAAGTACGAAGAGTAAGTGCTTCCACAATTTTAGCCTCTTTCAATGCTGAAATAATGCAACTACTCCCAAACATAAAAGAACTAAGATCATTCCTAACCAAAACTCTTAATCCACACTTTCCAAGTTGTGTAAAAATAGTCGCATCCATATTGTATTTGACTATTCCAGTAGAAGGTGGGACTCAATAGCTCATACCTGTGCGACCCTAATCAATATCTGAAGAGACACGTTCCCCTAATCCCACAACCCCAGTCCTAGATCTACTGTCCCGAGATGTTAACCCTGAACCATGGCCTACCAAGCTAGGCTTGTTTGGCACATAGGCTCGATAAGCTATCCAGTCCCAAACTTCATTCCTTACCTCATTCCAACTTAGATCAATTGGCCACCACTCTTCTTTCCAAACTACCCTATTTCTGTGTTCCCATATTGTCTTCAAGACACAACATGTGCGAATGATCTTTTCTTTTGATAAAGACACTAAATCTTGTAAAAGCCATTGAAAAAAATTGCATATCTTTCACTTGTGGCACCGCTAGACCAGCAACTCTCCAAACTTCACCTGTAAAAGAACAAACTGTGAATAAATATCGATCAGTCTCATCATTTTCAAATCTTGGATGTTCTTTTAAGTCGAGAATTTTTTATGCTTTTTTAATATTGGTCTAAAAAATTTAGGGAAAAGTACAAAAATAAACCTTGTGGTTACACATGTTTTCGATTACAGGCTTGTGGTTTAAAATTTTACAAAATGGTACATTGAGGTTCATTCGGTTAGCAAACACATACCAAATTGACTAACGGTGTTAAAAGTCAAAGGGAAAAGAGTTAATTTGGTCGTTATATTTATTTATTTTATAAATTAACACCCCTTATTATCTAATTATCACAAACAACCCTCAAAATTAAAAATAAAAATCAAATACACATTCTTCTCCATCTCTCTCTAGTTTCTTATTTTCTTCTTCTTTCCCTCTCTTCTCTCTCTAAAAATACATTAATCAACTTTGTAATCCCCCAAATCGTATTCAGTGCTTGATATATATTTTCAGCAGCGAGCATGTTACTGATTCTAACCAAAACAGACAAGGGAAACACCAGAAACAATACAAACCGTAAAGATTCGGAACTTACCCCAGGAGAAAAAGAGAGAACAACAACAACCAGGATGAAGAAGAGAAGAAGCTGCCTACCATACCCTACTGTAGTGATGAAATTTGATTTAAAAATTCAACTGTTTTTGCAGAAATATAATTATTTTATAATCCATTTAGACCATAAACTTCAAAATATATTTTATAATTATGTCTTCGCACTTCCAATAAAAGGGCGGTCCGGTGCACTACGCGTTCCCGCTGAGTGAGGGTCCGGGGAAGGGTCCCACCATAATGATGTACTAGGGGCAAGCCAATTTAAAATTAATGTGAAGTCACATTCCAAAATTTAATAATCTTAATAAATATGACTACTAATCCTCTTTTTCTAATTTAAACTCTACCCCTCAAAGAATTGAAGCATTTCCTTATATGAAATGGCAAAAATATTCCCACAAAAAACCCATAATTTCTTCTGCTGATTTCAATTTCAGGACCATAAAAAAAGAAACATATACAGTATGATGAAATCTCTAGTTTGCCGTACAAATGGCTGCAGTGTCTTTGACTCCAACCGTAACATCATTTATAGTCGAAAATTACGATCATAAGTCCAGCAACGGTAACATCATTTTTTGACGGTGGTACGGATATAGATGGAATGTAGAAAACATGAAGGAGGAGGAGAAGCCATGGTTTGAAATTAGAAGAGATTGGATGAGAAAAATGGGGTTTGAAGTTAGATTAGGGTTTGACAAGTACTTGATTAGTGTATTTTTAGAGAGAGAAGAGAGAGAAAGAAGAAGAAAATAAGAAATTAGAGAGATGGAGAAGAAGGTGTATTTGATTTTTATTTTTAATTTTGGGTGTTTTTTGTGATAATTAGATAATAAGGGGTGTTAATTTATAAAATAAATAAATATAACGATCAAATTAACTCTTTTCTCTTTGACTTTTAACACCGTTAGTCAATTTGATATGTGTTTGCTAACGGAATGAATCTCAACGTACCATTTTGTAAAATTTTAAACCACAAACCTGTAATCGAAAACAGATGTAACCACAAAGTTTATTTTTATACTTTTTCCAAAAATTTAATTAATTTTTAAAAAAAATAAAAATCAGAGTCACCTTTAGTTTCCGGTGTCGGGTGTTATAAGTTGATTCCCATTTTTGTTGGTTATGACATTTTAACAACTGCAACATGACCTAAATTAAAAGTTTGTTCAATTTGCGGTCCAAATCTAATAATACTAGATAAATCAGGATTAAATGAATCAATAAATTATCTTTATATACAAAAGTTCAACTAGAGCAAAAAAAATTCAAGTACATGGACATTGTGGTTTTCATATTTATACAACAAAAAATTTCTATTAAAGCAAAAAAAAAAAAAAAAAAAAAAAAAAAAAAAAAAAAAAAAAAGTGAATGAAGAACCGTATGTATGTACCAGAATGGAGAAAAGTCCAAAAAAATGGAATGTGGGTGTTTAGTCCTTATCTTAAGGCCCATTGCTAAGCATTTTCATGAAGGGCTTACAGTCCAAGTTTTCTTTCCTATAATGATGCTAAAATTAAGTTTCCTTGATATTTCTATGAAATAACTGGGAATGACTTCACCTTTTTTATAGTAACCCATGTTTCACATGTTCATTGAACATATACATATATACCTTTATTATTATTATTATTTTAAAATATGATTAATACATCATTTGTCCCTAAACTTATTCAAGAAGCTTGATTGGTCTTCCGACCTTTCAAAATGTTTTAATAGCTCCCTCAGCTTGTATAAAATCCTCAGTTAGCCCCCCTCCCCCCCGAACTTGCATATGTAATCAATTGATCATTCAGTCGCAAAAAAGTAAGTTAAATATGAAAGATGTATTCTACACATCTTAGAATGTTATTACATAATTAAAAAATAGATTAAAAATGAAGTTGTTGCTTGCTGAACTATACAACTTGTCTTTTCTAATATTAGAACCGTATACCCCGATTTTGGTCGTTTTACTTTTTTAAGACTCCACAGTTAATTTATTTTTTTTTTTACAACCGAATGATTAATTGATTACATTTTATGCAAGTTCAAAGGGCTATCAGAACACTTTAAAAGTTCAGAGAGCCCAGAGCAAAGCATAATGAAATTTCTTCCATGCTTCTCTAGACACGGCGTGACCAATCAATTAGAGAAGGATATTGTACGAGCTATATGAGAATAGCCTAAAAAAAAGTATCTACATGTCTTTTTTTCTCCCAATTAACGAACTACAGACTATTGGTGGTGGGGGCTCGTGTGTTATAAATATGATGCATAAGTTTACTGCCACGAAGAACTAACTCTATTTGAGCACGACCAATAAGAAAATTAGTTGATGAGATCCCTACACAAAGAGCTTTGATACCATATAGGATTATAAGCAATAACTCTTTCATATTAGCTGAGAATAACAAATACACCTATACATAAACAAGTAAATCAAAACCTTGTACAAGTAAGACTCCTAGACAAATAGGACTTAGACATGGCGGAATATAGTTATCCATATTTAATAATTGGGACTTTCTTATGCTTAATGATAAACATCCAATGTTATCTTTTGGGCTTCGTTAAGAATCCTAAGAAAAATGTCCTAAAACTATATGATGGGAATGTGGATTGAGGCTAATAAATGGCTACCTCATTAAACCAAGATGATACATCAGGGATCTGAATGGTAGTTGATACATAATTGTTAGAATGTTCTAGTTACATGTGTTTGGGATTCGGACAAGTGTTAGTTAGTGGCGGTTACAAAACATGTGCCTACTATAGTCCATCATGGACTAATCTCATAAGAGGCGGTGCACATAGTAGTTTTCTATTAGGAAATTAGTCCTCCAATAGAAGGTGGAGTTTATCCTAATTAGGACCATGAGGGACTATAAAAAGAGGGCTAATGGAACCTTTAAGATTATGGTAAAAATTGTAGCCTCTATTTCTTTTCTCTATTCCTAGAAAGGTAACTAACTTAGGTATTAGAGTGTCATTAATTGGGCCGCGGACGTCTCCTCTATTTTGCAGGAAGTAATCATAATAAGAAGGAAGATTCGAAGATCTTATGATCAAAACCATTCTCAAACTATCATTAGTGCATTGAGCGTGGAGCTGATATTTCACCATCACTTTATGTCCCATCGATGCTAAATATTGGTGATGATTCTAATAAAAATAGCGATGAAGTGCTTGTTGAAGACATCACGAACAATAGAGATTACAATATCATTCAAAAGACCACCTGCCCTCAGAATCCATCAATAAATTCCTTTGTAGGGTTGCTTCTGATATGAGAGAGGATGCAAACACTTTTCTACAGTTCTTGATCAAATCGCCTCTCAATTAGTGAAGACAAATGGAACCCTTCGTATATTTAAGAGCACAATGGTTGGAATGTAAACGAGTGGCACACTTTAGACCCTTAGTAGGAGTGACGTGCTAGGATTAGCATTAAACCCTAGGGTTCTACTCCTTGATTTGATTAGGGGAATATCTGAAAGTTTGGGTGCAACGCGTAACACAACTGTGAGAAGATGGCTCGTGAATTCTTACTCAGATCTGACGATCGGAGGACAATTAAATGTCTCAATTGTGGTGATGAGTGAGGCCACTATTGCAAGTGTCGAACTGGTGGTCCAATAGCTTATGCCTATAGGAAACATGGATCATATAGGTAATCAGTTCCAGGGGTTCCAGTCGATGAGTCCTCACATGTATCGTTTGTTTGGCGAATATCTGATAGGTAACATCCTAACTGGGCACTACTAATTTGTCACCATTTTTCACATATACAATATATAAATCTAGAATGCCATAAGTATTCGCTGCTTCTTAGGGAGCTACACCATCTAGTGCAATTGGTAAATCTCTAGAGGCAGTTGTCTCTTAGGGCGAAAGCTCAACCCACCAAGCTTGCCAAAGTATAAAAGGGATACAAATCACATGGTCTATGTGAGAAAATGCAAGGAACTAATGAATCTGTGTGGAGCTAACAAGGTGTCTATGTGTTGGATCCAGGGCCGGCCCTGAGCCTAGGCCCGGGGTACAGCGGTCTAGGGCCCAAGGCTTGAGGGGGCCCCAAAAAAAATTAGTGTTATATATATATATGAAAGTTGCTTTTTTTATATAGATAGTGATAAAATCATCCTGGATTATCTAATTATTTCTGAAAGTCTATGGATAAAAAAATTAAAAATTAAAAAACCAACCCAACTTTTATATTTTAATGAGTAAATTTTATATTAAAGGAGTCCTTATTACTTATTTTGCCAAGAGCCCCTAAATTGTCAAGACCGGCCCTGGCTGGATCTTCTCAACCACGTTGATTAGACTTGGTTATATGGGTTCTAAACCTTAGACGCATACACATTTATCAATAGTTGAATGGTGATTTTTGTCCCAAGTTCTAAAAATAAACCATAAAAAAATTCAACCGGTTCTCACAGGACTCCCATTTAATCTTGTTATTTTTCAAGCAAACATATTCTACATCATCACCAATCATCGAAAGCTTTGCAAATATTGCTTATTATCTAAACAACTCAACTCACTCATCAAAACAAACTCATCAATCTCAAACTTCACCTTCATATCAATAACTTTAATACAGACACACAACCTATCCTTTTTTATAAAACTCCCTCATGATAAAACAATGAATCAATTGATTCTGATATGCAAAATCACCTAAATAAAAAAACTTACTAAAGCAACTCTTCTTGAACAAACTTACGTGCTCTTTAGTTAATCTTGCTTTTATATAACCTAAAGCATCAACATCACTGTCAATCTGCAGATTAGTATTCCAATATTGACTTGAAAAAAAGATAATTGTATTTGAATTAAATAAATAAAAACTACAAAAACAATGTTTGTGGTTTGCTCAATTTGCAACTAGATGTATGTGGTTTAAAAAGTTTACAAATAAAAATACGTGATATGTTTTATTTACAAACCAAAGTACTTCAAATTACACAGTTAAGTTCATGACATTTTTATCTTGAAAACAATTATTCTTATGGTGGACATTTTACGTTTCTTACTAATTTGATAGTTTATGAACTAAATTTATATTTAAGTTCTCAATTTACACCGTTACAATTCGATTTTAGGGTATGTGTTTTATCAAAATGTAAATGTGATTTAATAAATAAATAAAATTCTCTTAATTGTTATTAGCACTTAAATATTTAATTTCAAATACTTTGTTAGGTAAAAAATGCATACCACATACAGTGGCGGATCTAGGATTTGAGAGGGTGAGGGGACAAAACTCTATATAAAATTATTTTAGACAAAATAGCATTAATTGAAAAAAATATATTTTAATACATAATTGCTATTCGATACAAAATATCTTAAAAAAAAAAAAAAGTTCCAATGCTAAGTAGATCGACGATTACGAGGTGGCAATTGACATCTACGATCTGTCATAGCTTGAAAATGATCTCCTGCCTCTACCTATACTGCTCCTTTTTAGGGTTAAGGTGCAAAAATACCCCTAACGTTTTGAGTCATGAGCAATTTTACCCCTAACATTTAATATGGTGCAATTTTACCTCTAATGTTTGTAGCCAAGAGCAATTTTACCTCTAACGTTGATAAATTAGATCAATTTCAGACACTATTATAAAATACAGTCATTTTTTTTCTTTATTTTGCACCAGTTACATATCAATTTGTTCTAAAAAAATAATATAATGTTTTTTTGTAATTTAATAATAAAATTAGAGATTAATATTTATAAATTCGGTGAATTTTTTGAAATTTTTTTTGTCTAATTCGTACAAAAGACAGTATATTTTTACTATTTTTTCTTATTTTTTTCACGTCCCAACATATGTTTGTGATTTGTTACTGATAAAATAACGCATGTGTTGTAGATGACAAGATTCATGACCGAGAAGACAGTTTGATTAAATTATTTCTCAAATTAACCTAATTTATCAACGTTAGGGGTAAAACTGCTCTTGGCTTCCAACATTAGAGATAAAATTGCATCATTTTAGACGTTAGGGGTAAAATTGCTTCTGACCCAAAACGTTAGGGGTATTTTTGCACATTAACCCTTCTTTTTGGACTAAAAATTTTTTTTTTTTTTTTTGGGATGGGGGGGAGGGGGGGGGGGGGGCAAATGCCCCCTAGGTTGTGCATTATTTATGTACTTTGTCCTAAAAAAATCACTTATGATTAAACAAAGGTGAGGAGAAATCGACTGAGATGGTTTGGCCATGTAAGACGTAGAGCGCTTGATGCGCCAGTTAGAAGGATTGAAGAGTGGCATAGGGATGCAATGGTGAGGGATAGAGGAAGGTCTAAGCAAACTTAGAAGATGGTAATTGAGAGTGATATGAGTTTATTGGAGATTGAGAAAAGTATGATAGCAGAGTGGATATGAAGAGAATTTATGACAACTTGATTTTGTGGTTTTATATAATGGTTCATATTAGCTGACTCCAAATCATTTTGGGACTAAAGTTACGTTGTTTGTATGATTAAACAAGGTAGTTTGACACTAAAATATAACTTTGATAATTCATGTAAATTTCATTGAATTTTGGGTTGAAGAAGTATGAATTTGCATATGTGAAAGAGCTAAGAAATTGGAGTCCACGTGGTTGATTTAAGTGGCCAGTAAGGTTCTTCCATTGACCAGCTGAACTTTATTGGAAAAATTAATGTGAAGTGAATAAATTGCTAAAAATGTAGCATATTAATTAATTGTTATTCTTTTTGAGAATTAAGTACATGGAAAAGAGAGTTAAGTTTCGTATTAATTAATTATATAGCATAGTATAGTAGTAAAATTAGAAGAAAATTCCACATTAATTAGTACTAGGTAATTTCTTTGATTGAAAAGTCATTCCAAACTCTGCCTATAAATAAACATCCCATCAAGTATTAAAACAATCACTTGAATACCAATCCCAATCGTTGGTTGGCGCAGTGGTAGCATGGGGCTGCGCTTGGTAGGGAGGTCTCAGGATCGATCCCCCACAACGCCGATTAGGAAGGGTTTAAATACCGTAATCCTTGAATCCGCCCCGAATCTGAATTAGTCGGCCCAATGTGGTTCAGAGTACCGGACGGTTTAACCCAAAAAAAACCATCACTTGAATATTCCATTCCAGGGTTGGAGGAGTTCCCTGTCGCAAGAGGGATGGTGCTGCCTGTAATATACTATTATATTGAGGCAGTACCATCTCTCTCCGACAAGAAACTCCTTCCAACCTTACCTTATTTATCTCAGGTATGTACTGTTACTTTTACGTACTTACCCTTTCTCCTTATCATTTTCCCCATTATTTATTTCTCTCATTTCACAGTTCTTCTATTTAAGGTCCTGCATATTTGATTTTAGAAAAGGTATACAAAATTCATATTGTTTAGCTGAGAAATTTTACTATATTCTCAGTATAATACACCCGATCAATCAAATAATGTCACTTATATATATTTATTTCTTAGCACCAATCATCTCTCGTGAATTACTATTTCTCCTTCTTTTGATTGATTGAGAGTATTACAACCCGTGTATATCAAAAGTTCTCTTATTAGCAAACATGAGAAACATGTTTTGTAATTTGAAGAGTTAGAAGAGTTTTCATGGCGAGTCAATAATACCAGCAAAATACTTTTAAATAAGTAATTTGAGCGGGTTTTTTTCCAAATAAACAAATTGGAGGAATTAGTTGAAACATTTTGAAATTTATGGGATCAGTTGTAGTTTTTGAACAATTCGAGAGAGTTGGGATGTATTAGGCCCTTTTTATTTTGAAGGGGTATGTAACCTTGATATATTCTAAAATTTCACAAAGGTTACTGGCTGGGAATTAACAGCAAATTTGACTCTCAAAATAGGATAAGATACAAAAATACCTTTAATTTTAAAAGGTCAGATACAATTTTACTTTTAATAAAAATGGTATAACCTCTAATGTTAACAAATTAAATCAATTTTAGACATCAGTAACAAAATTGAATGTACTATCATCTCAAATCCTATAATGTGATGGAAGATGAAAAGACAGTAAAGGTGATTGAATCAAAGGCATTCCTTCTCAAGAAAGCAAAAAACAACAATTCAATAGAAAAGAACATGGAAAATTCTTGAATCTCATCCGACAATCCCTAACCCATAGCTTCTCAAGTTCATCTGGCTCATGAAAATCATCAACCCGTCCAAAGGTCTTCGTCCTGGTTTGTTTTTGTTGGATACATTATTCCAAATTCCCATGCTAATTTTTAGTTGTGTTGAGAAAAAAAGGAAATTGATGATTTTGTATTTTTCTGTTTGGTAGCAATTTTCAGGTCTTTGCTATATGCAGGCTTGCGGTAGGATACTGAACCCAATTTACAGGTCAGTCGGGTTGCTGTGGTCCTGGAGCTGGCAGCTCTGTCAAGCTGCCGTTGAAGCGGTACTAAGAGGAGATTCCATTGCAGATGAGATTTGATATTCTTCATTTTTTTCCATTGAATTATTTCTTGCTTTCGTGATGGGAAATGTGTTTGATTCAATCAACTTTACGGTCTTTTCATCTTCCAAAGAATGTGATTATAGGATTTTTGCATTTTAATTTTTCCATCACATCCCGTGTGGGTTCCAGAACTTATACACGGTGGAAGCAAACTATATATTGGTATAAAAAAATTGTCCAAAAAACCAATAACACCATAATAATTAATTTTAAAGGTAAAGTCCAAAAAACTTATTGTGATTTCATGTATTGTTAAATTAATACATGAAAATTTTTTTTGTCCAAAAGGTGTCTAAACTTTTTCGTTTTGCTAAGAATAAGGTTCTTTTTTTATATAGAAGAACGAGACTCTTTTAGTTTAACACTATAAAAAAGTTCTTTTAGTTTGAGATAATAATAACTATTAACAACCTCAAAATAAAAAAAAAATTCATAGAATTACATTTATTATGAAACCAAATTTTTTACTTTTCAAAATTATCAAGTTTTTGAATTTTTCAATGATGATTTTGAAAAATAAAAATTTTAGTTATATAATAAATGTGGTACTAAACAACTTTGATTTTTGGAGTTTTTCATTTTAAGGTCGCTAAAAGTCATTTTTTAATGTCAAACTAACAAAGTCTCACCTTTTAGCAAAACGAAAAAACTCAGTCATATTCTGGATATTTTTTTTCCAACTATCAATTTTTTAGATTATACCCTAAATCTAATTACAATAAAGAAGGGCGGTCCGGTCGCATTACGCGTCCACGACAACAACGTTTTACCGTTGCGCCAAGGCTCGCCCTCCCCTAAATCTAATTACAATATATCAAAATAAATTAGAACTAGAAAAATGTACATTATTTTTCTCAAATTTTATTAAGCATATAAGTTGTATTTGCTAAAGTAACGCATAATTTAAATTTAATTTAGTTAAGTATATAAGGGGGTATTTGGGTGCTCATTTTCGTGCTCATGTTTGCTTTTCCAGTTTGAAATGGAGAGTTTTAGGTATTTGGTTAGTGACATTCATGTTTGCCTTGACTTTCTGTTTGCTTTTTACACCTGAAAAGCAGCCTTTTACAAAAGCAAAGACTTCTGTTTTTAGAAAAAGCAGTTTTTTTTCAACAGCAAACCGTAACAGTAAACAGCAACTAGAATCAGCAAACCGTAACAGCAAACAGTAAACCGTAATAGCAAACAGTAGGTAAAACAAACGGACCCTAAATATTATTTTGTTATAGGACAAATTACAAAATAATAATTAGGGTTTGAATTCCAAATTGAGAGAGAGGCCAGGATTGATTATGGCTTTTGTGGTGAGACAATAGAGATATTGCTTAATATAAGAGAAGGTAGGGGAGGGGCTCCTTGTCTGTGTGAGATAAGATTAGGCTTTTTAGATATAGTTTTTCCTTTTTTTCGTTTTATGTTAGGATGGTTGAAAAATATAAAAATAAATCTATCTTTACGACTCATCGTTTTTCTTTGTGCGATTTTAGGCTTCACCAGCCTATTAATGATCTGGGAATTATCTGAGGACAAACTAAAAAAAAATCAAATTTCAAAACAGGTGTTTTATAGATTTTTAAATCTCAGTAGGGGTAAGTGCTGCTATTGCCCCAATATAGATCTGTCCCCCAACACACATGTACATAAGATGACACAACATGTAACTGAGAAAAAAATTTTGTTAGTAATATCTAAAATTGGATTAGCTTCTCAAGGTTAAGGGTGTGTAATTGTACAATTTTAAACGTTATGGATAAAATTGCTCCTTACAGTCAACGTTCAGAATATTTTTGTAATTTATCCCCTCGAAATATAAGCAACAATTTTCTATTGCAAAAGTAAATTTAGATGAAAATGGAAAATTATTATATTAATCAATTTGTCAAATTAAAGAGTTATTTGATTGCTCTTTTTTATACTTTTGTTTGTCTTTTCACTTCAAAAATGAGAGTTTTAGATGTTTGATTAATGATCTTCTGTTTGCTTTTTACATCTAAAATATAGCATTTTACAAAAGCAGAAACCTCTGCTTTTTGGAAAAGCAGTTTTTTCGAACAACAAACATTCAATTTTTTCCAGCCTTATAGATACTCTTCTTTATGTTTTTTTTAACTATATGTTGTTATTATGGTTATTATGAGTATTAGGTATTAACAAGCCGGCTCTAGGCATAAACTAGGAGTGCGGCCGCTTAGGAGACCAGGCTAAAAAGATCCAATTTTCTTACTATATTTATAGTAATTTTTTTATTATAAATATAATTATAATATCTATTCATACTTAAAAAGCGATCAATTTTCTTTCTAAAAATATTGTGGGGGTTAGTTTTTCTAAGCTAATTCCGGGTTAATTTGTTGTGGTGTTTGTTTTGTTTTTACTTTCTTTTCCCTACCAAAAAACGACCAAATAATATAATATTTTATGTTTAAAATGAATTCAAATTTTTATTTTAAACTTTTAAGTATAATTTTTTTTATTAAAAAGAATATTTTGTCTTTTATTTCGAGTATTAAATAAAAGAGGTGGTGATCATTTATTTTGGCTTGGTTGGAGTGGTTTCAATATTAGATAATTAGGAAAGGAAAGCAACATAGGCTTGTATATGTATTTCTTTTGTAGTATTATATGTGTAAGTTTTTGCTTATAGATAAGCAAATAATATTTTGACTTGGTCATGATTATGCAGGCTTCTTAGTTGTAACATAATTAATTCAATTCTCATTTTTTTAATTCAAGCTGAATATATGGTTGGATACCAAGAAGTTTCATTGATTAATTTGAGGCTTAATACATTTGCTTTCTGAACTTGCTCAAAAAGTTTGATTGACATCTGAATTTTTAAAGTGTCTGTATAGTTCCATCAACTTGCATATAGCGTTTAGTTAACCTCCCGAACTTGCGTAAAATATAATCAATTAATCATTCGGTTGAAAAAAAATAAGCTATATGTGGAATATATGTTGCACGCACCTTATAAAGTTATTACATAATTCACAAAATAGATTAGAAATGAAGTTCTTACTTGCTCAATTGTAAAATTTATCTTCTCTAATATTAGAATAATATACCCTGATCTTGGTCGTTTTACTTTTTTTAATACGTATTGATAGGGACGTTTTGTCCTTATCTTTTTAGCATGATTTACGGTTTATTTTGAACTAATAATTAAGTTTAATTACAAAAATAAGTGTGTTTTGAATAAATAACGAAGTAATAGTAAAAATCGTACTTCTAATAATTTTCATTACTCTTTTATCAATTTTAGAAAAATAAAGCAGCAATTAATCTCGGTGTTCGTAGTCATATTTTGCAGGTTCGGGATAAACACACAAGAAATGGCCAAAATTCAGTCCAGCCACGAGGAGCGTGCTTCGCCCTACGCGGAGCGTGCCACGTCACTACACAATGCCCGCTGAATTACGGCAGTGAACCTTATCTTCGGCCCAGGTCAATGAAGTCCATGCGAAGCATACCTCGGTCTATGCGGAGCGTGAAGTGGTGTGAATCAATTGACAAACTCCAAAACAGCAGTTACGCGGAGCTTGGCCTGGAGTACGCGAAGCGTGAAAGGGTGATAAATCAGTGATAAGTTCCAGGACTCCATTCACGCGGAGCTTGCCCTGGTCTACGCGGAGCGTGGCCCGGTCAACACCTTAGGGATCCAGTCTTCGGAAGTGTGAAATCTGCAACGAAGTAAGGAAATCCATTTTACGCGGAGCGTGGCCTGAAAATCAACTGAAGAGTGTGAATTGTCCTAAAGACTTATGTAATTACGAATTGTGCCTCCAAACTTGATGTGTATAAATATGAGTGTTTAGCACTCATTTAGGCATTCAATTTTCTATGTACTAAAGTTCCTTACACCTTGAGAGCTTGTGTATTCCTCCTGTCACGCCGTCGAAATTCCGTTCTATCCGCATCCACCAAGCTTGAGAGTTCCACCTCCAAGTCTTAAGAGACGACTTTGAGTCCGATTAACTAGTTCTAAGGATCGATTCTTCTTCCCTTTCTACTTGTTAATTAGCTTGTACTCTTTCTTTGTACTAGGCTTGTTGTATTCCGTATTTATGATTTCCATATTTATAATATATGATTTACAATTTCAGTTTCATTATACGTGTTATTCTTTATTACTTGCTTTGATACTTATAATTGATTATTGTGTAGGATGTTTACGAGCTCTGAAATCTATTAGGATTCACATAAGTGTTGCCTTACCGGAGTTGACAATCCAGAAACCGTAGGAATTGACGAGCCACGGAACTTACGGGCCCTAGTTTCTGATCTTAAGTGTTCCGAATTGTTTGTCATATGTTATAACTTATCATTATCTGTATCATCCCATAAGGGCTTGAAATACATGAAAATTGTCTCACCGTAGCTTAGGAGTAGTCATAGTTGTCACCCAACCCAAAGCTAAAGTATTCACCGCCTAGATAACGAATAGAACTGAGTAGTTTAATACTTGTAGGTATAAATCTCGTGAATTCGATACCCGGACTTAACCAGATTTATTACTTGATAACGACGTGGTACACTTGTCCCTACATAGTGTCTAGTAGAGTTAAAGCACGTAGAGAGATCATAACCGTAACACACACACATAACTTACCGCTCTACTAGAGGCGCATCATGTATACAATACATTTTCTGCATTTTATTTACTTTTTTGCAACTTAGTGATTAATTGATTAATTTTATGCAAGTTCGGGAGGCTTACTTTTTCGCAACTTAGTGATTAATCGATAGTCGAGCGAACAAGACGCTCGAGGATTAATTGGGAATTAGTCGGGATTAATCGAATTTGTATTTTTTTTATTTTTTATTTCTTAATCAATAAGTTGTTATATAAATTCATATCTAAAAATATTTAATAGAAAAACGTGTATGTTTATAACATAAATTTTAAAAAATGTGCAAAACATCAATATTTGAACAACAATATCATTGAAACAACGCAATCAAATAAAATATAACGTTCACAAGTAATATAGTTCACCAAAGTTATGAAACAATATCTTTAAAGTTTTAAACCATATTAAACGCAATTAGACCAAAATATCTGAAAATAATGAACACCCGAATAACCATGGACAATGTTCAAAGATGAATTGTAATAAAGCAAAAAATTAATTAAAAAAACATCTTTGTTCATCGTGGCTTAGGCGGCTAGGCAGTCTATGCGGTGTTTAGGCAGCCTAGACGGAGCTCAATCGGTTAAAAATCGTTTAGGGGCCAAAAAGACGCACAGAGAAACTAATTGAGGCAGATTCTCCATTTCAAGCGACTAGACGGTCTTGTTTTTTTAACAGCGCGTCTGCTACACTTTGAGATTTTTTTTTTTGAAATACGGAGATAGTTCAGATATTAATGGCCTTGACTTATTTCGAGAATTGCAATTCTCGAGAAAATCATTATCGGATAACTTAACCAAACAAGTTGAAGTGTTGGAATAGATCAAGAATTTACATCTTGCTTTTCCTAATACTTGGATTGCTTACATGATTTCATTGACGTTGCCGGTAACAATAGCAACTGCCGAAAAACGTTTCTCTAAACTGAAGTTCACAAAAAAAAAAAAAAAAAAATTATCGTGGATCAAATATGTCATAAGGGAGATTCAACGGTTTGTTCACATTGTCTATTTTGAAAAGAATTATAGCTGAACTGGATCATGGTAATTTAATTAAAGATTTTATACATATAAAAATGAAAAGAATAATAATTTCTTAACTTTAAATTATTATTATTTGATTTTTATTGTTTTATATCAAGACATATATATGATTTGAGTTATAGTTAATTCATTTTGGTATTTATTATTCTTAATGTAATATTAAAATTAGAAGTAAAAAAAGAGTACAAAAATTGTATAGGTTGTTCAAGATGTTGGAAATGTCGTGCAAACAAACATCCTTTGTTGGGTCTATTGCATCTGATCCACCGTAAAAGTTTTTTTCGAAGAAAATAAGTTGAAAGGTGAAAATTTGATAAAAAAAATATATTTTTTTAAAACAAATATATTATTTAGTATATATACAAATTTAAGGTTCAATTTGACTATTTTAATCACCATTGATCTATATATAATTAAAAATAATCATAAAAAACATATCTATACTATATATAATTACGGAAGCAGAGAGAAATGAGAAGAAGTGTTTTAGAGGTCTTTTTGATGAGTTGTCAACGTAGTCAAAAACAGATTAAAAATATTTAATTAATTAAAAATAAATATGATAACACTGGGGAAACTTCTGATCGGATCACGTCCCTGTGAGGCACCGTTGGGATCGGCCGGGGACACTCCGATGCCAAAGTCAGTAGAATATATGGAGAATAGATCGTATTGACAAAGCTTAGGGAACGTAAGAGTAAGTGTACCTTGATAACCTAGAATGATAGGTTATATATAGTTGAGGGATTCGTAACTTCTAGGTAACTAGAAAGTCTTCATTAATGCTCATTCAATGGCGGTTACAAGTTACTCCTGAATCTGGCGGTTTGAGACTATTAATGATTCATTTAATAATCCTTTATGGCCGGGATGGCGGCCAGTTGTTACTAAGGTGAATCAAGAGATCCGCCCTGGAGATTCGCCTACGGATCTTCTAGGACTATCTCAGGGTGATTCGCCAGCCGGATCCCTTTTAAGAGGTTAACACGTGGCACACTTAAAGGCGAATATCTCTTTTGATCCTCATGATAATATCCCGATGTTATCAGAAGCCCCTCCCTAAATGCCTTAAAAGTCCTTTAGGGCTTTCGGACTTCTGCACGCCATCATACGCTATTCAATGCCACGTGATGTCTGACACGTGTAGTGTCATCACAGTTGTGGCGGATGATCCCAAAGAGATACTACCCAAGGTAGATACGGAACCAGCCTTTGATTCCGTTTTTCCATCAGGGTTTGTTCCTTCAGAGGTATCTACTGGTAGCGGGTTCGTGATCATGGTGAATGATCTACGAGCGACGAGGGCGAAGTAAAAGGGGATGCCCCTTTTTTAGCTTTTACTTAGAGATTTTTGTTTGGAGTAGGTGGCCAGCCATACTCCATTGTATGAACCTTTGTGAAGGTTTGAAGCTGTTCTATTCCTTCTTAGAGGAAGTAAAGCTGCCCAGGGGTTCAATTTGCTACCTATCTTTGAGGTGAAATGATCCGCCCGCAGGACTTGTAAATCCTTCTCTGGGAAGGGTAAGAAAGTGTAAAGACCTTGCGTTCAAGGATCGTTTTAACTCTGTCAATGACCATGATCCGCCAATGGCGGATCTATTGTTAATGTGGAGAGCGTTGGATGCTCCCTTTGATATTGCCACAGTAAAAAGAACATAAAAATGATCAACAATGTTTATTAATGGGAGAAACACCTTATTACAGGGAATAGGTCTTTGTAAATGAGCCTCATTAAAACCTTTTAACAAGAAAAACCGCATGGGAAAAAGCTTGCTAAAGGAAAAAAGAGTACTCAAGACCGTGGATATGCTTCATTTTCTGACAAAGTATTTGCGGAGGTTTTGGAGATTCCACGTGCGTGGTAGCGTATTGCCTTCCGTATCTTGTATTTTGAAAGTGGCTGGTCCAACCTTCTCCACTATCTGGTATGGACCTATCCAGTTAATCCCTAATTTGCCTTTGCCTTCTCGAGATTGGATTTTATCAGCTTTGCGAAGCACCAGATCCCCCATCTTTAAATCCACAAGTTTGACATTTTTATCATGATAGGATGCAATCCGCTGTTTATATGCTGCCATGCGTATATAGGATTGGTTCCTACGATCCTCTACCTGATCCAGACGCTCCCTTAATCGTTTATCATTGTCCTCTTCGCAATAAAAGGCCACTCGATCACTGGGGACTTGTATCTCAACCGGGATTACGGCCTCTACTCCATGGGAAAGGGCGAATGGCGTTTCTCCTGTAGCAGTTCTTGGAGTGGTACGATAGGCCCACAAGACACTTGTAAGCTGATCCGCCCATCTCTTGTCGTGTTCTCCCAGCCTCTTTTTTATCCCTTTTACAATCGTTCGATTGGTCACTTCGGTCATTCCATTGGACTGAGGATAATAAACGGAGGCGAATCTGTTCAGGATGCCCAACCCTTCACAAAAAGCTTTGAATTTGCCACAGTTAAACTGTGTCCCGTTGTCAGTGATGATGGTATGTGGAATGCCATATCTTCCCACGATGTTGTCTTTGACAAACTCCACTATCTGTTCTGCTGTAATGGAGGAAACAGCCTCGGCTTCTACCCATTTGGTGAAATGGTCCACCGCTACTATTACATACCTCTTTTGTCGACGAGTTGGAGGAAATGGGCCAACAATGTCTATTCCCCAGAGGGCAAATGGATGGCCTTCAATGATTGGTCTTTGGATGTGTTTGATAGTGTGTGATTCATTCGCATGAATCTGGCAACTGTGACAAGATTCCACCAAACTCTGCGCATCTAACTCGGCTGTGGGCCAGTAGAAACCTGCTAACCTGGATTTTTTCAAAATCGTGTTGGATGCCTCATGTGACCCACAAGACCCCTCGTGCAGCTCCTTGAGGATTTGTCGTCCTTCTTCGGGCAGAATGCACTTCAGCCAAGGATGACTAAAGGATTTTCTATAGAGACCGTCGTTGATCAAGGAGAAATAAGCCGCTCTTCTAACTATCCTTCGTGACTCTTCCTTGTCTTCAGGTAATGTTCCATTTAGCAGATATTGGCGGATGACTGTCCTCCAATCATCTTCCACCGTTGTAAGTAGGGATACTTCCGCAGATGCAAATGCTGGAGCCATTTTTACTTCGAAGGGACAGTCCGAATCCGCCCAGCTTGCCTCACAAGAAGCCATTTTGGCCAATCGATCCGCCTCTGTGTTGGATTCCCTTGGTATGTGAACCAATTCCCACCTGGTTTCTTTAGCTTCAAGGTTATCTAGCAACTTTTTTGACTTCTGCTACATATTTGGCCAGTACCTCGTCTTTTACCTCGTAATTCTTGATTACTTGGTTAACCATCAGTTTTGAATCGCTGTAGATTGTGATCCGCTCTGGGGTGGTCTCTTGAAGTAGACGTAGGCCCAATATCAGAGCCTCGTACCCAGCAGCATTATTAGTGGCATGGAAATTTAATTTTGCTGCGTACCGCAATCTTATGTAGTGGGGACCCTTGATCGCAACTCCCACACCTGCTCCATCCACCGACGAAGCTCCATCAGTATACATCGACCATTCTTCTAACGGAGATTTAGGATGGGATATCCCTTCATCAGTGAATTCATTCACGAAGTCCGCCAGGACTTGACTTTTCAATGATGACCTGCTTTCATATCTTACATCAAATTCGCCCAGGCGAATCGCCCATTCCATCAATCTTCCCGAAGTGTCCGGCTTCTGCAATACTTTTCTCATTGGTATATTGGTACGAACTATTACGGTATACGCCTGGAAATATGGCCTAAGGCGAATTGCCGTGGTCACAACAGCCAGTGCCATTTTATCTAGCTTTGAATACCTGGTTTCAACATCTTTCAAAACTTTGCTCACGTAATAAATTGGGAACTGTTGGCCATCCTCTTCCCGTATCATGACCGTGCATATGGGTTTATCCGTGACCGATACATACATGTATAGATCTTCTCCCTTCAAAGGTCGACTCATCATAGGTGGTTCTGTGAGGAACCGTTTGATTCCTTCGAAGGCATTCTGACAATCTTCATTCCACTCGAATGCTTTTTGCTTCTTGATGACTTCGAAAAAAGGTTGACATCTACGAGCTGAGCAAGAGATAAACCTACCCAAGGCTATGATACGCCCGTTAAGGCGTTGTACTTCCTTGATATTCCGGGGCGCTTGCATTTCTAGGACTGCTTTGACCTTATCAGGATTTGGGCTGACTCCTTTTTCGCTGATCATGAATCCTAAAAATTTTCCATATATGGCTCCAAAAGTGCATTTCTCGGGATTTAACTTGATGTTGTGGTGCCGAAGTACGCCCAGTACTTCCCTTATATCCTCTGCATGCCTTTCTACAGTCGTGCTTTTAATGATCATATCATCTACGTAGACGGAATAATTACCACTCTTATTGTCCGCGAATATCTTGTTCATCATCCTCTGATAGGTAGCTCGCGCGTTCTTGAGCCCGAAGGGCATGACTTTGAAACAATAAGTGGCTTGATGCATTACGAACGAGGTCTTGATTCTATCTGAGGGCTCCATAGGGATTTGATGATAGCTAGACTTTACATCAGTAAAGGAATACATTGCATGACCGGCAGTTCCATCCACAAGCATGTCTATGCACGACAAAGGATAGTTATCCTTGGGACAAGCTTTATTGAGATCTGTGAAGTCAATGCACATACGGTAAGATCCGCCAGCTTTCTTGACTAGTACGACGTTCGCCAACCACTGGGTGTAAAGTACCTCCTCGATGGCATCCGCCTTTTGGAGCTTGGCGATCTGTTCCTCAATCACCTTTTGCCTTTCCGGACCATGATTTCTCCGCTTCTGAGCTACAGGGACTGCATCTTTGTTAATGTTGAGTTTGTGGGTGATCACATCTGGGCTAATTCCGGGGAGTACTTCATCCTTCCATGCGAAGACATCTTCAGCTTCGCCGAGTACTTTGGTGATTGCGTCTCTGATCTCGCCTTGTAGCCCTTTAGCTATCCGCACCTGCTTCTCCTCCGCCATAAGATACGTTTCGGTTTCACCCAAAGCCATTGTGACGTGTTCCTCTTCATCTTCTTCCTTAGATTGAGGGCGAATCATTAAGGATGCGGAATATGTTTCTTGGGCCACCTTCTGACAACCTTTGACCATCATACATCCCTTGGCCGTGGGAATGTAGAGTGTTAGATGACGAATAGAGATAAGAGCTGCAACTTCGGAGATAAAAGGTCGTCCAAGGATAATGTTGTAAGCCAGTTGTCCATCCAAGACCGAAAACTCCAAATCTCCTCTCCAAACTCGATCACCCCCAGTGAGCTCGCAATCTAAAGTAACCTGACCTTTCGTCTGAATGGTATGACCAGTGATTCCCAAAATGTCGACCACAGTTAGTTCTACCCGGACAGGATCAATTTTGAGTTTGGCGAATGCTCCTCGGGTAATGATGTTACATGAACTTCCCGTATCAATCATTACCCGCCTCATTTCCCAACCTTCAACCATCATAGTGACAACCAGTTCGTCTGCATG
Source organism: Euphorbia lathyris (assembly GCF_963576675.1). NCBI lineage: Eukaryota > Viridiplantae > Streptophyta > Magnoliopsida > Malpighiales > Euphorbiaceae > Euphorbia > Euphorbia lathyris. Next base: position 23,409,385 of record NC_088915.1, read on the forward strand.
GGGTGCAATCTCCGGACCTATATCTGAGAAAGGGCAATTTAATGATGTCCTATCAAGGGCGATCGTCCTTGCCTTCTTCAACATTGGCTGATAACCAGGTCCGCCAGCTATGACGTTAGTGATGCCTTTTCTCTTCTTCTTCGAGTCCTCCTTGGATCTATCATCTTCTGTTCCTTCCATTCGGATGAACCGATTCAATTTACCTCTTTCAATGAGTCGTTCTATTTTTTGAGCCAACTCCCAGCAAGCATCCGCGTGGCCATTTTTCCTGTGATATTTACAATAATTCTTAGGAGTGGTTGTATCCGTGCGACCAGCACTTGATGGTGTAATTATCGGCGATTCGATCCCCGAGGAGGGATTTGGTATTTCATCATTCATGATGTTTCAATGTGAACGAAAAATCCTTTATTTGGTCAAGGATTCCACGTTCACCGCACCAATTGATAACACTGGGGAAACTTCTGATCGGATCACGTCCCTGTGAGGCGCCGTTGGGATCGGTCGGGGACACTCCGATGCCAAAGTCAGTAGAATATATGGAGAATAGATCGTATGACAAAGCTTAGGGAACGTAAGAGTAAGTGTACCTTGATAACCTAGAATGGTAGGTTATATATAGTTGAGAGATTCGTAACTTCTAGGTAACTAGAAAGTCTCCATTAATGCTCATTCAATGGCGGTTACAAGTTACTCCTGAATCTGGCGGTTTGAGACTATTAATGATTCATTTAATAATCCTTTATGGCCGGGATGGCGGCCAGTCGTTACTAAGGTGAATCAAGAGATCCGCCCTGGAGATTCGCCTGCGGATCTTCTAGGACTATCTTAGGGTGATTCGCCAGCCGGATCCCTTTTAAGAGGTTAACACGTGGCACAATTAAAGGCGAATATCTCTTTTGGTCCTCATGATAATATCCCGATGTTATCAAAATATTTAATTAATTAAAAATAACAAATTTATATTTATAATATATTAAATAATTACTAGCCTATTAATTAAAATAATAAAAGAAAGCAAGAGTTAAGGGAAGATGAAAAAACACAAAGCAAAGGAAATCCAAAAGTCACAAATAAACTTCTATATAAAGCATGATAGATAGTATTCCACCATTATATCCATTGGTCACGATAGATAGTATTATATTTTTGAAGGTAAATATTCGATTTTTTTCATATATTGTAGTTATTTTGTTCTCAATTATGTTGTTGTTTTATTTTTATTAAACAATAGTTATTATAGTTTCATCTTTCAGATTCATTTCTGTTGTTACCTAGGTTCTATACCTCTCGCTATTTTATCCATGTTTTCTTTTTTATTTGTCTTTTTTTTTTCCAAACTGATAGCTTCAATTGAAGAAATCCGACAGAAATAGAAGATGCATGAACAACTAAAACCGGAAAGAAAACCTTCCTTACTAAATTCCAAATCATTTAGGAATCACTCTTTATCCACCATGGATTATCTAGATAACTACCTCGGTATAGAGGTTCTCTTTAATCCAAAGGCCCCTTTTCATAATTCGCAATCGCGTATCCCGCAACCACAGATTGCTTCGATTTCATAGGATCCTTTGAGAAAGCCTAATTTGGCGGTGCAGGGCAGGTCATTTGCGAAGGTCCTTGCTGGGAATCTGGATCTGACTCCTTGCTCGTCTGCTGTGATTTCTGATATTGGCGGTCTTCGGTCGGTTAGAATTTCTCAATCTGCCTATGATGGGCGTGCGGCCCTTTGCTCCTCATCTCTGATTGGCAGGTTAATCTTAAACAAAGGAGATGCCCCATGGAAGGTTCTTTCTCTTAAGGGAACTTTAACAAAGGTTTGGGGTTTGAAGGATTCTTGGCGACTGATATCTATCGGGAGAGGCTTTTTTCATGTGGTTTTGGGATCCCAGGAGATCAAGAATCAGTTGTTAGCGCGGGGCATTATCAATACTAAGCCAGGTACTTTCCGTTTGCAACCATGGGTTCCGGACTTTGACCCCTATGCTGAGAAGTCTACAAATGCTCAGGTTTGGGTTAGATTATATTCTCTTCCATGGGAGTATTGGGATCCTCAAATTCTTTCAGATATTTCAAAGGGTATTGGAGGGCTTATACGATTTGATAATACCACTCTTGAAGGTGAGTTTGGTCATTATGCTAGAATGTTAATTGATGTGGATTTGATGAATGAGCTTCCTATTAAAATGGGTATTGAGAGAGAAGGAAAACAAATTTGGATTGATGTGGTGTATGAGAGATTACCAAGCTTCTGTAAAGTTTGTTCAAACATTGGCCACATGGCTTATGACTGCAGGAAAAATAAAAAACCATTGGAAAAGGTTCTAGAGGCTCCGATTATTGAAAAAAAACGTACAATGGTTTCACAGGAGAGGAAGTTTGTGAAAAAGCCTAATGCAATTCAGACCGAGGTGCCTGTTCAACATGCCACTTCACGGATTGTTTCTGAGCTTAGGCCTCCTGTTGTTACTGGTTGTGTGGTGGAGGTTGTTCTACCTGGCAGCCCGCAACTTAGGAAGGAGGATGAATTCAGTTGTGATAAAACTGATAGGCCAGATTCACCTGGAATGGACAATATTCTCACTAGATATGAGGGAGCTGATTCAGCATCTGAATCATCATCCCGTACTAAATCCTGGGCTGATATGGCAGAGGATGATGACAATAGCTGGAACACAGTTAGCACTAAGAAAGTAAGGCGGAGGGAAAAAATTATGACAACAACGGAGAATTTGCCAGCTCGAAACAAACAAGCCAGTAAACCTCCGGTCCGTTTTAAATGATCTTTCTTTACTGGAATTGTAGGGGTATTCTTAATAGGGATACTCAGGGTTACTTGCATCATTTGTGTTCTCTTCATAAACCGGATTTTCTTTGTTTAGCTGAGCCTATGGTGGAGTTCAGTTCTGTTAATGAGGCCTTCTGGAGAAGGCTTGGTTTGTCTTTAATTGCTATGAACAATAAGGAGCTTCCAACTCTATGGGTTTTTGCAAAGATTAATTCTTCCATGGTTACCAATATTTATTTCAGACATGAACAATTTGTTATTCTGAGTTTGTCTAATTTAAATACTTTTGTCTGCTTTGTTTACGGGAGCATTTGGGCAAATAGACGTGTCACTATGTTTGATGATATTTTGGCTCATCAAAATAGGTTGAATGGGCATTGGGTGCTTCTTGGAGATTTTAATTCTGTCCTTGGATCTCATGAGAAATCAGGACGGGCTCCTGCTTTGCGTCCTTGTAGGGAGTTTCGTGATTTTATTGATTCTGGTTCTTTTGTTGATGGTCCTACTCATGGGGCCTTCTTTACTTGGTCTAATGGTAGGTCTGGCTCTGCGCGGGTTGAATGTCGTCTGGATAGAGTTTTATTATCTACTTTATTCTCGGACTTCTGGGAGTCGATTTGCAGTTTGGCTTTGCCGCGACATCACTCTGACCATTGCCCTTTGATGTTTAGCTGCTCCAAGGGGAATCGCCCTATCTCTAGATTCAGATTTCAGTCTATGTGGATTCTGCATCCGGGGATTAGGGAGGTGATTGCTGATTTTTGGAATGGAATGCATCCTAGCTTACCTCCTATGCAAGCTTTATGCGATAAACTCAGGCGACTTCGGCCGGTGCTTCGTCACTGGAATAAAGTGGTTTTTGGTAACATTGATATGTGTCTCACTGATGCTGAGACGGATCTGGCCCGTGTGCAGGCAGAAATCTCTGAGAATGGGTTTACTCCTGAACTACATCATGAGGAGATGAATGCTCATGCACACTTGGATAATATTTTGCATAGAAAGGAGGCTTTTTTGCGTGACAAGAGCAGAGTTAGATGGCTTAAGGAGGGAGATCGAAATACCAGCTTCTTCCATCGTATGGCATCTATTCGAGCTGCTGCCTCTGGGATTTCGGTGCTTCAAATTGAGGATGAGCTGGTCTTTAATCCGAATCAAATTGGGACGCATATTGCTGAATTTTATTCAAGTCTTTTTAAAAATGACGAGGTCTTACCGCAGAATTATGATCTAGTTTATGAGGTTGTTCCACATCTTGTCTCTGACTTGAATAATGATTTGCTTACTCGTTGTCCGGATATGAATGAAGTTCGTATGGCAGTCTTTGCCATGGATAGCAGTAGTTCTCCTGGACCTGATGGGTTTTCTGGGGTCTTTTTTCAGTCTTTTTGGGATATTGTTGGTGCTGATGTGTTTGCTGTTGTCAAAAGCTTCTTTATGAGTGGCATGATACATCCTGGCCTGTGCTCCAGTATTATGGTCCTTATCCCGAAGGTGGAGGGTGCGATATCTCTTGATCAGTATAGGCCTATTGCAATGAGCAACTTTAGTTATAAAATAATTGCAAAAATTTTGGCTGATAGACTCGCTTCTATTGCATCTCGCATTGTTTCTCAGAATCAATTTGGATTTATTCCTGGACGAAGTATTCACCAATGCATTTCGCTTGCTTCTGAAGGCACTAATATGCTTCGTAAAAAGTGTTTTGGAGGGAACTTAGCCTTGAAGGTTGACATCAGGAAAGCTTTTGACACTTTAAATTGGAATTTTTTACTTGCCGTGATGGACGCTTTTGGTTTCTCTATTCAATTCAGAGACTGGATTCTGAATGTTTTATCTACATCTCGGATTTCAATTTTGAACAATGGAGCCATTAGTGGATATTTCAGATGTTCAAGAGGGGTTCGACAAGGCGATCCGCTGTCTCATATATTGTTTGGTATTGCCGAGGACTTTCTTAGTCGTTAGTTGCTTCACCTCGTGGATACTGGGCGACTTGCTCCAATGCAATATACTTCTGCAAAGGTGTTTCCGACTCATTTATTTTATGCTGATGACATTCTTCTCTTCTGCAGAGCCTCTTCGAGTAATCTAGCTGTTATTAAAGGTGTATTTGAGTTGTATGGATCTATCTCGGGTCAGTGTGTTAGTTGGAACAAATCTAAATTATTTCTGGGCTCCTTTGTTTCTTCTGGACGTGGTAATCGTCTTGCTGATATTATTGGTATTCGTCAAGGGTCTGTTCCATTTCGCTATCTTGGAGTCCCTTTGTTTTTTGGTTTACCAAAGACACGACATCTGACTAGTTTGATGGATAGGGTGCTTGCTCACTTTGCTAAATGGAAAGGGCATTGTTTGTCTATGGCTGGGAGAGTGGCTCTAGTAAATTCTGTAATTACTGGTAGCTTCATTCACTCTTTTAGCATTTATAAGTGGCCCTCTGCGCTGCTTACACGTATGACTAGGCATATGAGGAATTTTATTTGGTCTGGGTCCATTAATTGCAAGAAGCTTGTCACTGTCCCTTGGAAAATTTGTTGTCAAAACTTCAAGGATGGAGGTCTTGGAATCAAGAATCTATCTATTCTAAACAAAGCGTTGAATGGAAAGATGGCTTGGGGTCTTCTTCAAGAAAAGTCTCTCTGCTTTAACTTACTTAGAACTCGTTTTCTCAATAAAGCGGGACAGTCACGACATTATATCATGAATTCTTCTATTTGGGGCTCAATAAAATCCATTTATTCTGAAGTTGAGCATCGCTGTTTTTGGTGGATTGGTCAGCACTCTGAACTTAATTTTTGGAATGGGGCCTGGATGCGTCCTTCACTGGCTGCACAGGTTGGCCTATCTGCTAGTCAACAGCGTCGTTGTTTTGATTTGGTGGAGGATTATTTGGATGGTAAGAATTGGCACAATCTGCCCGTGTTACCTGCGGATGTGGAGAATAGATTGCGGAATATTAGGCGGGGTAGGGACGATGTTGATATTTGTGTTTGGAAGCCTGCTACGAGTGGGGTTTTAACTGTTAAGCTCTTGTACGCTTGGCTTAGATTTCCTCCTACTCAACAGCCTTGGAGTCGTTTTTTAAGGTGTCAGAGTGTTCCTCCTGCACACTCGCTTATTGGATGGCGGGCTTATCTTGGGTATTTGCCAACACATGATCAGCTTCAGTTGCGTGGCTGTCAAGTTGTTTCTCGTTGCAGTTTGTGCTTGTTAGATTCTGAAACGTTGGACCACCTTTTTGTCTCCTGTCGGTTTTCCAAATTTATTTGGCATGGTGTTAGCTCATTGTTTGGAAGACGAATTAACACAGACTCGACTCTTAAGAATCTAGTTGATCATGTTGTTATTTAACGTTTTAGTACTCAAATCGCTGATTTATGGGCGGCTGCAATTGTTAATACAATTTGGGCTCTATGGCTTGCTCGTAATAGGTCCATTTTTGAGGATGAGAGGGTTGATACTTCCATCACGCTGAGACGGATTTGGGGAGCTATTCGTGAATCTGCTCACACTGGACGGGGCTCCGTTTGGAATTCGCTAGTTGAACTTCAAATCTTAGGTGAGCTCGGGATTGAAAAGCGTCTTGCTAAGGCTCCGCACATTACTCCGATTTTTTGGCAACCACCTCCGAGGGATTGGATTAAGATCAATACTGATGCGTCTGCCATGGGTGCTCCTGGTCCTGCGGGTTGCGGAGGTATTTATCGCTCGCATACTGGCATGTGCCTTGGTGCGTTTGCCTTTCCGATTGAAAGTTCCTTTGCTTATCTTGCTGAACTATCTGCTGCTATTTACGCCATTGACATGGCTATCAGCAAAGGTTGGCAGAAAATTTGGCTTGAAAGTGACTCAATGTATGTTGTGCAGATGTTCAAATCTAAATCTTGTTCGGTCCCTTGGTTGCTTAGACAAAAATGGTTCAATTGTTTAAATCAGACCGATTCTGTGGCTTTTGTGGTGTCTCATTTTTTTCGTGAAGGAAATCATGTTGCGGATTCGCTTGCAAATTATGGACGGACGGTAACAGCTTCGACTTGGTGGGATGGTGTCCCAGATTTTTGTGGATCGGTCTTTTTTCATGATCGTGTAGGACGTTGCGTTTATCGCTTTTCCTAATTCTTTAGCTTCATTTTATTCTTTTTTCTTTTTGTATTATGACATTTATTTACTCTTTTAATAAATTTGGTTCGGGGCTTTTTTGGGTCTGTGGTGGGGGTGCCAGCATAGCTGGGATGTCCGCCGCTTACCCTTCCTCGCTAACCAATCTTTAATAAAAAAAACTAAAACCGAAAAACATAAAAGTGTCAAAAATTACAATAAATTCTTATGTTTCTCAAGGTAATTATTCGATTTTTTTTCATATGTTGTAGTTATTTTTGTTCTCAATTGTGTTGTTGTTTTCTTTTTATTAAACAATAGTTGTTATAGTTTCATTTTTCAGAGATGAAATTCCATTTCTGTCGTTACCCACGTTTCATACCTCTCGCTACCTTATCCATGTTTTCTTTTTTATTTGTCTTTTTTTTTCAAAATGACTAAAATAAAGATTTTGTAAATTTGTATTCTTTTTTAGTATATGTTGCTAGGTGTTACCGGTTCGATTGCTAACTCTTAACTAAAATTTAGATTTTCGGCTTTATATGAACTCAATTTTTGGCTTTCTCAATTGTGTTGTTGTTTTATTTTTATTAAACAATTGTTGTTAAAGTTTCATCTTTCAGAGATGAAATTCCATTTCTGTCGTTATCCAGATTTCATACCTCTCGCTACCTTATCCATGTTTTCTTTTTTATTTATTTATTTTTCAAAATTACTAAAATAAAGATTTTGTATATTTGCATTTTTTAGTATATGTTGCTAGGTGTTATCGTTTTGATTGTTAACTCTAACTAAAATTTAGATTTTCGGCTTTTTATGAACTCAATTTTTAGTTTTAATTGAAGTTAGATTAATTTTTCTAATTCGGATAATGTTGAAATCCACTCATTTTTTTAGTTTGAGTTTAGCTAATTGATATGGATTGTATTTTTTATTTTTATGCATTTTGGTACAAATAGATATAAAGTTTCACACGATAGTTGTTCATTGAAGTTTGAGACATATTAAATAAAATATTAAAGAGATATTGGAATAGTATACTTACAATGAAGTTTATTTCAATATAAATTATGTTATATTATTATTATTATTATTATTATCAAGAAGTTATTTTTTTCTCAATTTTCTAGATAAAGAGATTGTAAGCGTCTAATACGCTTGATAAGATGTTTATTCTTGAAGAATGTGAATTATGCTAGATACGAATTCAAAATTAAGGTAAATAAAAATAAATTTTGATGCTCAAAATCCTAAGAATGTACATTAATTATGGATATTGAGATAATTGTTTTTGCAACATTGGCTTATATAATTTTTAACTATTATATTATGGTTCGTACAAAATTGTTAGTATTTCAAGAGTTTTTAACAGATAAAAATGAAATATGATCATAGGACAAATTATTAAAAAATATTAATTAAGAAAATATTATTATTTGAATCTCTTCAAATTCTCAAATGTTGAGCATAATGATTCTAATTAATATAATTAATTTCACATATTAATTATAAAACGTTTTTTTTTTGTACTGAGTGGTTACAATTGCGATTTAATTCTATTTATTTAAAATTAATTTATGGACTTAATACTTCATTAAGAAAAAATAAAATGTTTAATTAATGGGCAAAAAATATTTTCACTCTCCTTTTTATACGCTTATGTCTCGACATTCTCACTTATTTTCAAAAAAAAAAAAACCCCCGAGAGGAAGATGGTTCTCTCCTAATTATCTTTTTCGTCCCTTCATTTTTTTTTTCCAATTCTTTTGTTTGTTTTTCTTACTTACAAAATTCAAGAATATATCATGCTATGAAAATATTAATGAAGACAAATAAGTGATATCTGCGAGTATATCACTTACTTTGGTACATCAAAAAAAACTTAATATATACATTTGTTACCCCATGTACTTTGCTTGAAACTCCAACTGGCCTATGAACTTTTAAAAGTTTGAAATGACCCCTTATTATTATCTAATTGCATTTAGTAACTCATTATTTCTCAATAGAATTTGTTGGATACAGAAAATCGGAGACGCGCTCTGTCACACACAAAGTTCTCGCCATGTATCAAAAAGAAAATGTCAAATAGTCAAACAATTAGGAGTTTTTGAAGGTTCACGGAGCAGTTGAAACTTAAAGGTTATTGAATGTGATTGGACAATAATGTGAGGTTATTGAATAAAATTATACAAGAATAAGAGGTTATTAAATGCAACTCGAGAAAAATAAAGGGTCATTATATACAATTAGACAATAATAATGGATAACTTTTGAAAGCTAAAAGTTATGGACCAAGTAAAAAGACAAAATATGTAACTTAAACTTATAGCGAAGAATATCAACTAATATTTTTAAATTTTCGTTGTAATATTTTCTGCATTTATAATATTAAATACTTAAAATTTAATATATTTTTTCAATATTTTATTTTTAGATTTATCAACACGGCCTTTGAGGTTATTAATATGTTTGTTGCTTCAACTTCAATGTGTTTAGTACTATCACATGAAATAATATAAATTTATCATAACATTTTGGGATAAGGTACCAGAATATGTCTAAGGTTTTTGGAAAAGTACCAATTTAGGTTCAGCGTTCAAAATAGCATCAATATAGGCTTAACGTTTACAACATAATATCAATTTAGGCTTAACGTTTACAATATAGCATCAATTTAGGCCTCACGTACAAAATAACACCAATTTAGGTTTAACGTTTACAAAATAATACGAATTTAAGCTTAACGTTTACAAAATATATCCAATTTAAACTAGACGTCACAATTAAATTAACCATATTATATTCTTTTCCTATTAGCTTTATATGTTATATTTTTATTTAGTTCTATTTTCTTATTTATTATAATACAATTAATTAGTTTTCTTTTCTTGCCAATTAAAACCTTATATTTGTTTTTCATCAACCATTCCATGATTCCTAAGTTCCATGACTCATGTAATATATGCAAACTAAAAGTAATTGAATATCCACAGTATTTTGAACACTAGTTAAAATAATATTGATACATGTCAGTGTTCGAAATATTGTGGATATTCAATTACTTTTAGTTTGCATATATTACATAAGCAATGGAATTTAGTAGTTATGGAATCATATATGAAAAACGAATATAAGATTTTAATGGACAAGAATACTAATTAATTGTATAATAATAAATAAGAATGTAGAACTAAATCGCGTAGCAGACCGTCTTGCGGTGGAAGGGCATTCTAGAATGGTGGGTCTCTCTATCTTTTCTTCTCCTCCGGTCTTCATTTCTTCTATGATCTTGGAGGATGTGGTGGGGGTCAGTTTTCCTAGACTGATACCGGGTTGAGCGGCTTTTGTTGTTTGTTTTTCTTTTCCTATCCTACCAAAAAAAATAGGGAAAAAATATAATATGATTAATTTAATTATGATGTTTAGCTTAAATTGTATATATTTTGTAAAACGTTAAGCTTAAATTCGTATTATTTTGTAAACGTTAAGCTTATATTGGTGTTATTTTGTACGTGATGTCTAAATTGATGCTATATTGTAAATGTTAAGTCTAAATTGATATTATGTTGTAAACGTTAAGCCTATATTGATGCTATTTTAAACGTTGAACCTAAATTGATATTTTCCCAAAAACCTTAGACATATTCTGGCCCTAACATTTTTAATCAACATTAATTTTATCAATACTAACAATACGTATTGAAAATTTGAATAAATTGATTTAACAGTTAATTTTGAATCGAATAGGAACTCAGAGCAAAAATAGTGTTCTTTCATACTAGCATCAATGAAGCAAATTAAAATCTGATATCTTCAGAAAATGAGAGATAGCCAACAAACTTCAAATGGGTAATTAAATGGAGAAGGAGACATATGCTTCATTCAGACTTCCAATGCAATCAAAAGACGGTATTAAATACCACAATAAAAGCATACACTAGATGCCTTTATGTCAATCAAATTACTCAGTCAAGATATTGTTCATAGTTCCTATTAAGATAATTTAATGTAATTGGCAAAATTAAAATTCTCATTGATATAAATTAACATATCAGATTATTATATTGTTAATTCATCTACATCTAATCATCACATCCATTCTGATTATATATGAAGCACGAATTATTATTAGATTGGATGAATATTCTTGTAGGAGGGACTCATTTGATGATAAACATTATGTTCGTACACATACTTCTAAAGCAAGCGAGAGTGTGAGGAGTTAACAACACAATTATATAATGTGTCAATTTATATCATTCATGTTTTAGTCGCAGCATTTGATATAAGTTGGAATTGAAATTTGAGATTTTTTTTTATGTGAAGCCTAAATTAGCTTTTCCCCAAACCTTGAGGCTATACTTTTTTTTATTATTATTTTACATACTAACAGCAATGCTAATAATAATATTAAACAACTATTAGCTAATAAATGAACTAAACAAATAGAATTTCAAATGTTCGAGTAAATTAATATGATTATAAGAACAAGTCAAACTTAGAAATTTCATAGTTTCAAGGGGACATCCTATTTAAAACTAACAATCAATCAATGGATATGCTTATTTAAGTAAATCTCACTATAAAATAAGTGAGGTTCATACAACATCCACTCAAATAGAACATCGTCCGTTGATTATTAGTTCCAAGTAGAATGCTAAGATATAATTGATATTAAGAAATAAATATATAAATTTGGTGATAGAATATAGGCAAAAAGCATTATTAAGCCTCTGATTTTTTATTTTTTGGTTCATTAAGCCCTTCATTTTTTATTGGCTTAAACCACTATTTGGCCCTTGACCTATCCAAAATTTTGTTATTTGGCCCCTGACCTATTATTTGGTCACATTTGGCCCCTGATCTATCTCAATTGGTGCAATTTCACCCAATTTAAATGGAGACTTGACATAATTGTTATTTTATTAGCACGTGACGATATTTTGACATTTAAATTTGATAAATTTTAGTTTAGAAATTTATTTTTATTTGTTTTTTTAATCTAATTAATTAGTTTGACATAAGAGAGTTTATGTGACAAATAAACTTCAAGACGTGTAACGTGTCAAGCTCATATGTCAAAATATCATTACATATGAGGGGGAGCGATTTTGTCAAGTTTCCATCTAAATTGGGTGAAATTTCATCAATTGGAATAGTTCAGGGGCCAAATATGATCGAATAATAGATCAGAGACCAAATGACAAAATTTTGAATAGGACAGGGGCTCAATAACACCTTAAGCCTTTTTTATTTGGATACATTAAGCCCATGATCTTTTATTTTTGGTCTCATTAAGCCTTTGATAACCAAATTAGTAACTTGTGAATATATAATTCTATTAAAAAGACGTTATTAACTTCATATGTATTTGAAAATTATTAAAAAATATATTTTTTACAGTTTGAATCAAGGTTTTTACAGTTTTCGTATAGCCACATTACACTTCCAAAACTGCTCTCAAATAATGAAAAGTTACAAATTTTGAATCCAGATGCAATTAATAACAGTCTATTAACTGAATTTTATGTTCAAATTTACTTTTTTTTTGTCATCAAAGGCTTAATAAGACAAAAAATCAATGATCAGGAACGTAATGTATTCAAATAAAAGATGAAGGGCTCAATGAACCAGAAAATGAAAGATCAGGGGTCTAATGATGCTTTTTGCCTAGAATATATTACTCTAGAAATATTGTAAAATTTCTCATCCTGTTGATCTTTTCCTGCAGAATATATTCGATATATTCCAGATATCAGAATGATTACCAATAAAGGTTGGCTTGAGCCATTAACGGAAGGGGATCACCTAAAGATACTCGGCAACCTTGAATCGATCAGGAAAATTACTAAAACTAAAAAAAAAAAATAACAGAATAATTTATAACTGTAAATAAAAAAAATTAAACTGAGACAAAATAAGCCAAATGAATCGAAATGTAAACAAATTTACTACTCCTATACTACAGTTTTGCACAGAATGCAGACCATCACACAGCAAATCTTCATCAGATTTCCTTTTTTTCGTGGAAAAGAAAATCTTCTTCTAACATTAATATTGGCAATGCTACACCCAATCAATGGTGAATGGTCATGAAAATACAGTTACAAGCAAAAAAAACTAAGATTTTGGCACCTATCTGATCCTCTACACCATGAAAATGCTGGGCAAAGGCCCCCGTAATATATATCCTCCCACAAAATTCATCCCATCCACACCATACATAGCCAATTTGTATAATTTCAGCACAGCACTCCTTTTCTTTTTACCACCAGAAAGAATGAAGATTAGGTGATCACAGAATCTCTATTCTTCTGATATTAGCTAATCTCTTGATGCGTAAATATACCTTCTTCTTCTTCTTCTTCCCCAAGTTTTGCTATTTGCACTGCCTTGGTCGGAATTTTTCAGCAGATAACAGAGAACCTATCAAATTCTCCAGTCTTTTTGCTCCAGGCCCAGGTCTAAGGACTGTCGTATTACCAACAGTGGAGCACGGATCAGTTCCGTTTTCCTTAATTCCTACACACCAACCACCAGGTGTGAACATGTCTGGATCCCGCAATAAGAGCTCCGAATCGATTTTGTCAAGCACTGGATCGTCACGACGGAACTTCCTTGCGAAAGGCGCATTGCTATTTACCATCCTTTGCATGTCATTAATAGTGAGGACATGTGGATGCTGCTTAGGAGGGTTGTCCCATGATATGAAATGAAGGTCGCTGTTGACTGTCGTGTTGCGGAATTCTTGCGCGTTACATACGATAGTGTGGAAATAACCTTCTGGTGAAGATATGAAGTTTGCGTAATACATGAGTACTATTCGTGGTAAATTGTCCCATCCCCAGATCGTGTAATCAATAAGAGGCCGAGAGAGTACCATCCACGCAGAACCTATACCAGAAAGCAGAAATTATGCTATCAAGCACCCAAAAATAAATAAAGCCTATAGGTTATATCTAATCTCTATGAATAAAATAAACCACTTGCAAATCAAAAACATTTGATGACCTATTAAGTTATCCGGATAGATTTTCACTTCCAACAACACTTCTTAAACAGTGCGGAAAGAAAATATATTTGCACATTCCAGTACCCCAAAAATAAAACAATTAATTGAACTATCATACAGCAAAATCGAACTGTTGAACTCGAGGATCAAGCACCCTCAGAGGCTATTTCTGAAGATCAGCCACGTTTTAAAAGTTGTTCTTTCTTCTCAGTCCAACCAGTATATTGCTTTTATCTAAGCATTTCCAACTTAATACTAACTACTAAGTAAAGTTACTGAATGAATTAATATGTTTGGAGACAAAGAACCAGTGCGACCATTGAATATAGAATTTAATCACACAAAAGACTTTGGCCCTCTCCTTTTCAGATCATACATGAATGAATCACATGTTCAAGAGAATGGATGACTTATATAGATTGATAATTCTACCATCAAATTCCAATTATATTTGAGGACAAAGTTAGCATTTCTGTGTGCGTGTGAATTAACAAATTCTCTCTCAAGTATCAGTATACTGCTGTTTGAACAAGAAAAACAAGCAGTTGAATTGAACTGCTGTCTTGTTTTCTCTTGTCTAATTCAAAAAGATCGAACGTGGTTCTACAGAATACATAATATGGAATTTATCTATCTTATAGAAGTATTTAATAATTCAATTAATAAGACATGGAACTTTGCTATGTTGTGGATTTTCCAACTACCACCCATATCTCAGAGCAAACACCAGTGACCTCTGGCTGGCAGCCAGGTACCACCCACTTCTGGCCAGTCACTATAAAAAAATTCAACTTCTTTTTTGAATGATGATCTCCTATTTTTTCAATTAGAGAAATACAAAATTCCAGGTATAGTATAAATAGTTTAATTTGAATATCTTTTTTAGCTACTCTTTCCTAATGAGCTAACGCTCTGACTAGAAGAAAATAATTCTCAAATAAGTTTTTGTATTTGTAAACAGAAAACAGAAAGTATGTTGACCCCCTAAAAAAATTCTTCAGAAAATAATTTTCAAAAGCAAGTTATTTTCTATATCATAAACACAACTTCAAGAGAATACAAGAAAGAGGCTATTTTCTGGTTTTAAGCAATCTCAAAAGAAATTACTCTGAACACAGATTGTAACTATCTCAAGTCTCAGTAGACACATTGAGGACTTTCTAAGCTATAACAACAATATACCACCAGCTAAGTAACTTAGATAAACGTTATCAGTATACAAGTCCCTGAATTCAATCAGATCAACAGATCAAGCCAAATTTTTTATTCAATCCCGGGTCCAAACTCCACTTCTTTGAATTCCAATATGAGGATCTAATTATCATCTATATAGATAGATATGAGGATCCACAATTGCATCTCTAGCTCCTAAATTTTTCTGTTTAACCTGAAAAAGTTTCAGATCAAGAAAATAAAAATTTCCACCAGAACCCACTTGTGCACTCCAGAGTTTCCATTAATTCACAAGCCCTTTTTTTTACTAACATCTCGCTATATCATGGTCTGGGCAGGCAACTGATGCCATAATAACAAGTGTCTGCACCTTTTAGCAGAGAGAGAGAGGCAGAGATACACTCATAAGTAATAGAACAGAGTGATACAATGGGAAGAAACTCATCACTTCAGAGTGTATAAAAAACATGGATAACCTGTTGACTGTTTTTCATGGACTCTTGAAATATATGGAAGTATTTAATAAATAATAATCCAGATCAAAGTCAACCCAACTAGTGGAACTACGGTTCGGTGATACTGATTTGTTTTAAGTCCAAGAGAAAACAAAAGATTAAGTTGTTAAACCTCTCCAACAATCTATCAATTACATCAAAGAAGCTTTCCACAAAACTAATGTCAACACCAAAAGTATCTCCGTAATAGTTATATTCCACCCAAAATTTAATCCCTATTTGCTATTTGATAACTGATTAAGCTTATTTACTTGGAACTAGATCAAGTAGCAATAAATTTTCTTCTTCTTCTATATCAACAATTAGTTCCATTCTATATTATCAGCGCTTCTCAACTTCCACATGACATGGGGGCATCATTAACCAACTGAAATGCCACAAACAAGCATAAGAAAATTTGTTGAATCTATCGTATATGGCCTTAGATGTTCACAATTAATCACACCAAACAAATCCAAGCATGAAGAATTTATTGAAATTTAGCAAGCCCTTTCCAATCCTATGGAATTGAAAAAATAAGAAGAATCTTCATGTAAAGAAAGCCCATTCTATCATATCTGTTTCGTTATTCTATTTTCCCCTTCATCCTTAATTCTCCCAGGTAATAATAAATTCAACGAAGATGTTATCATAACACTAGCCACCACATTAGCATTATTGAATAAAACCAGATTAGCTGCAGAAAAGAGTGGAGTATCAAGCATAATTCAAATTCAGCACCTGTAAAAAGTTTAAATGCTGTCGGCACACTTCTCCTCTGTGTGACCCAGAAAACATCAGCCTTCTTTGACATGTACAACCCAGGATCTATGATTATTGGCTTTGCCCTTTGATACCTACGAGTTTACCTATACCAATCAGTTCCGTAGCTAAGAAGTCCCAAAAAAAAAAAAAAAAAAAAACTGTTGAAAAGAACAAAGTCCAACTCACTCTTTCCACCCAATGTTACTGGTATGATCAATGAAATTGAGATCCCTCGGCAGATATGAAAATGTGTGTAGCAGATCTATTAGCCAACAAAAGCCCATCAAAAACAGAAAGAGGGAAACAGAACAAAAGCGAGAGCAGACATTTCACTCACCATCCTGTGTAACAAGCGGATAATCGGAGGCACTAAGATTGATGAACCAATCCCAATCGCCGCCCTCTCTCAACAAGATCGCCGCCGCGTGCAGAGTATTAGCTACCATAGTGGGACCTCTATAAGTTACCAGATTGGCTTTATCAATCATCTTCACATTACGAAACCGGTTGAAAACAGGATTATTCCTCACATAATGACTCAGATCAAACCGCTCCTGCGGAGACGATTCCCGGTCCAAATGCACAACATACTGATTATTAGGATGGTAAAGCGCTTGCAATGTCCGTTTCAACATATTCCCATCCCCAGCGGAACCGGAAATTAGGTAAGCGAAGCGAGGAGGAGGAGGAAGAGTGGAAATAGGAATTGGCTGTAGCTTCGGCTCAACAAATCTGGAGCTAAAACTAGAAAAAGAACGATACAGAGGGAGTAATGGCATTCCAGCAGGAGAAGAAAGGGTGGTTAGAAAGAGAAGAAACAGAGACACTATCGAGCCAATAGCGAGAGGGAAGATCCATCTGCGTTCCATTGCTTGATGATGGCGGAAGTGCATATAGTAACTCTTCAATCTCTTCATGATTTTGTGTGGAAACTTTGAATTTGGAGAGTTGGGTTAACTTATGGGGTTTAGGCGAATGTTAGATTGTAGGTTGAATCTAGTTATTAGGTAGGAATATTGGTGGATAGGTGAGTCGGTGACGGTGGAGCGTGGCAAGAGATGGAGGGAGGTGATCTTGATAAAGAAGAGCTTAGGCTCGCCGCGACAGAAGGGAGAATTTGTTGGGAGAAGACCTGAATTTCGATTTCTGAAGATAAATTTGGTTCTTTTTTTTGTTTTCTAGATGGGGGGAGAAAAATTACATAATTGTTTTCTGTCTCTTGTCATAATTTATTTCCAATTTATATGCCTTAATTTGTCATTTATTAACTTTATTAATTAGGCTTGAGTTGTTAACTTGAACTTTAATTATGAAAACATTTGGCTTCAATAGATATGGGTAAATTTCATCAAACTTCAAAATATACATAAAAGAAAATCTTCCTTACATAGAAAATGGTTACAATTATTTAAAATAATATATTAAGTGGATCGGAAGGACTCACACTGAAAAATGGATTTTTCGTGTGTGGGATACAAAAGGGGACGGGTAGTTGGAGATAGAAAATTTTATAATTCAACTTTACATTTGGTAACATTTAACTACTAAATTAAATTAATGCTTCTAATTGATAGTTGATGACCTCAAAATAAAAAATTTAAAATTCGTGATGACCTACCGAGATGAATCAGTGTTCAATGCCAAGTTTTGTGTAGAGGTGGTTGTTTATTCATAATGACAAATATCTAGTCTTGTACACATTATTGCGTACATTAGACTACGACCCTTGAGTAGAGTATGTTTTTCAATTGATCAATTTCTTTATGCGTTTTATGACACATTTCTAAACTTGGAGAATTTCCTTTAGATATAAGACTAAATATGGGTTTACATCCTTACATATTGAAACGTTCGAGAATCTTATTGATATAAGTCTGTTGACAAAAACAATATCTTCTTAGGACGATCTATCAAAATTTTCACTCCAAAAATATATGCAACCTCATCAATATTTTTCATTTCAAAACTTGAGTTCAGCCAAACTTTTACTTGATTTACGTATTGAATGTATATCCGAACAATTAGAATATCATCAATATATAATGATAACATGACAAACCTTTTTCCTAAATGTTTAGTATATACATAATGACCCTCTTCAATTAATTTGAAGTTGTTCAATATCATCTCGATATGAAATCGAATGTATCATTGTCTATAAGACTGTTTAAGGCCATAGAGCGGCTTGATCAGTTTGCAAACCTTTTTTCATTGCCTTTTGCAATAAAACCTATAGGTTGATCCATATAGGTTTCTTCATTCAATTCTCCATCGAGAAAAACAGTATTCACATCCGTTTGGTGTAACCCTTAGCGACAAGGTGAGCTTTTAATCTTTCGACAGTTCCATCAACCTTTCGTTTTAACTTAAGGACTCATTTATTCCTGATTGTCTTTCTCCCTTTAGAAAGATCGACTAGTTTCCACACTTAATTCTTTCTCATAGAAGACATATTCCATTGCCCCCCGTCCATTTATCCTTGTCAGGATATGATAATGCTTCTTTTGATATTCTTGGGTTTCGTGTCATCCCCAAGGAATACTAAGAGAGATGTGCTTTCGATATTAAATCTCCAACGTTCAACTTTTTGTCTTTTAGTACACTATGGTGGTTCTGAATCTTGATAGACAAATTTTTGATATTCATCATAGTTCAAAATACTCCTACTAAGACCAAGTTCCATATCTAGAAAAGATTCAGAAATATTCCTGCTTAAGTGTGGATCTATATCATTTGTAAATTTTCAGAGAATTTTGAACATTCTTTTATTCTTCCTCTAAAATTCTCCCACTCGAATGGAGAGATGTGTTTGATTTTAGTTCCTCGAATAAAGTGAAGTTTTGGTTTATGTCTCCTAGCTTTGGAATTTCAGTTTCCAAAAAGACAACATCAGGTGATTCGAACTCTGTAATTTTAATGTCTTCAATTTTTCCCACTAGAACGTATACCTTAGATAGTTTAGGATATCTTATAAAGATACTATTTCTACCTCTTGGACCAAGTTTCCTAAACTTGTTCGAGGTGTTGTGAGCAAAAATTGTGCAACCTCGAGGTTTAAGTTCACTTAAATCGGATTTACGACCTGTTCATAACTCATATAGAGTAGTAGCTACAAATATTAAGGGTACTCGGTTTAGGACGTAAGATGTGGTGAGCGAAGCATCACCTAATATGAAATTGGTAGATTTGTTGCAACTATCATTGACCCAACCATGTTAAGAAGAGTTTTGTTTTTTCTTTCAGCAACGCCATTTTGTTGCAAAATATGTGGTATTAACAACTGATGTTCAATTCCCAACCTGGATCAGTTCTTAAAGCTTTTATCTTTCTATCTAATTGGTTTTCAACAAGATTCATAAGCTTCTGACTAACGAGAAATTAGATAGATACACCCATATCTCTTATAGTCATCAATAAATGTGATGAAATAGTAAACTTTATCATGGAGAAACCTCCAAAAAGCTTGTTCCAAGGCTTTTCAGAGATCCCTAGCATTTTGATGAACACGATAATGTTGTGTCAGGTCATCTTTCATCGCACTAAGTACGGTCATTTGGAATTCTTCTTTTTCCATGAGACATAGGCACCTCTATCACGCCTATGTTGAGCAGTTTGACGTTCCTCATATTCTACTAGTACATTATCCAAGGGATCGAGGACATGTTCCTCTACCACACAGGCAACCTTGATGCTCCAGACATCATAGTTATTCCCATTCATTTTGAGATTTTTGTTCAATTCAACTTGATTGATTTGGATGTAGTTACCATTTGTAATAAATTGATCTATATTTAATTGCACAATTAATATGAAGTTATATTTATCAATATGTCTAGGTTCTCTATGATGCAACATATACATAATCAACAAAATTTCTCACTTTAGATTCGAAAAAAGTACCTAACTATGCTGTATTACTCTCCGTTTTCTCATGACCACTTTTACTAATTAGATAAAATTATGTATTGAGAACGATGTTTTTTTGAATTAACTTCCATTATATATAAGATGGCTATTAATTCTATTAATTTTATGTTCAGTTATCTAAGTTATGTTTTATGCATATAAGTAGTATTTAATAACTAAACAATAAATAAGTTCATATACAATATCAACAAACTTTATTAAGAAAAATGAAATAAGAACAATAATTAATATCTCTATTATAAAACTAAAAAAAATATCTCAAAGCTTTTAATTAACTCTTATTCTATCTAACCAACCAAACTAAGTTCTAAAAAAGTTTGCTTTCTAATAACATGACCATATCTTTCTGACTGGGATGGAGTTTCAAACTTTCTCAATTAGTTCATTCAGGACTCTACTAAACGTTCTCTTGTAACACAAAGTTGCAATTTGTTTTCTAGATCTTAGTTCCATGTAGGAATTAGTTTCAAGCATAGTTACTCTTAGACGGTTTAAACATTCCATGAAAGTCAGTACAATTGGCTTATAGCTCATTCTTCTGAACCTCCAATATCCAGCTAATAAATTTCTCAGATTTGGAGCTAAAAGTGAATTTTTTAAAGTTCTAAACAATAGTCTTTGGTCTAACCCTCGAGATAAACATCTTGCCATTATTGCCCTTTGCTTAACTTTTCATCCCGATGATGTGGAATGGTATTTTCTGAATATCATCGTGTCGAGCAAAACGACTCATCTTGCAACGTTTGATTTCTTTTATCAAATTATTGAGCGATGAGGGGAACTATGATAATAAAAGCCATAACTACTAAAGAAATAGAATCAGTAACTAAATATTTCTTAACCTTTATTATCAAAAACGAATTTTAAATAGTTCTATTTGGTCTAAAATATTTTTCTAGAATTACTGGAATTTTTCTTAAATATTCTATAGTTTTTAGAAATTTTAAAATTATTTATGTAATTTTAAAATGATTTTTGAATCTATTTTAATTCAAAAATAAAT
The DNA here is from genome assembly GCF_963576675.1 of Euphorbia lathyris. Lineage (NCBI taxonomy): Eukaryota > Viridiplantae > Streptophyta > Magnoliopsida > Malpighiales > Euphorbiaceae > Euphorbia > Euphorbia lathyris. The sequence continues at coordinate 23,430,654 of NC_088915.1, forward strand.
ATTATGTTCAAATGAAACAAAATGTCCTAAAAAACTAGAAAAATTATTTAAACGTGATGGGTTATTTCTTGGTTTCGTCTAGATGAGCGGATTATATTCTATCTGAATATATTTTCAACAGTAATATATAAATTAGGAGAAGTTAATTAACTTCAGTCTTACTACTTTGTATTAGATATAGATGCATAATTCTCACTTGTTTTTTTGTTTTTTTTTATGATAAAAGGCATAATTCTCACTTGTTAATTTTACATAAGGATAGAGAAAATTTGAAGATTAAGATTTCATTTTAAATGATTTTTAAGAAAGAAGAAAACCAAAAGTCAAAAGTCAAATTGAGATATACTAGAAAAAGTTGAATTATGTTTTGTTCCAAAGATCAACAAAATGTACCTAAATATAGGTCAGGCCACCAACACCAAGGCCTAACTATTGTTATTGTGATTCTCACTTTAATTTTGAGTACATCATATCTAATTAATTGGGCACCAGCTCTACTTAATTGGAGTTAAGTAGTTGTTGGGGAGATGCTCAATTGCTATTTATAATTTCACCTGTTTATTACTACAATAATACTCACTAATAAATTCAATAATAGAAGAAGCTTCTTTTCTTTATCAACTCCTAAGCTTAATTCAATTTCTAAATTTATCCTTTAACTTTCAATTTTTGCACATATTGTTATAAAGTCTAAAACTAAACAATTTTAAGGGGTAGAAGTTATTTTTTTACTCCAAAGTTATTACAAAATATCAATTTTATTTTTATTGCATAAAATAATATAGTAGTAGAATTTTTACCCTTTCTTAAGAAATTTTATTATTAACTTTTTTTAGTATTTATAATAGGGTTAAGGTGTAAAAATACCTCTAACGTTTTGAGTCGTGAGCAGTTTTATCCCTAACGTCTAAAATGATGTAATTTTACCCCCCTAACGTTTGTAGTCAAGAGCAATTTTAGCTCTAACGTTGATAATTTGGATCAATTTCAGACATTATTATAAAAACATATATTTTTGTTCCTTATTTTGTACCAATTGCATATCAATTCGTTCTAAAAAGAAGATTTCATGTTTTTTGTAATTTAATAATAGAATTGAAGATTAATATTTATAAATTCGGTAAAAATTTTGAATTTTTTTGTCCTATTCGTACAAAAAAAATAGTATATTTTTTGGGTAAATTACACCCATGGCCACTGAACTTTACACTTTTTAACACTGATAGTCACTTAACGTCTCAAAACGACTGTTGACGGCTAAAAATAAAAAATCCAAAGCGTTAATGATATTCTAAGGAACTTTAATTCTTGAAAATTTTCGTTTCGAGGTCATTTGGGTGTTGTTTGGTTAGGAGAGAGAAAGTGATTTTTTAGAGAGAGAAAGCTCCAAAAAATATGATTTTGGAAAATAAAAAATGTGGTTTCATGGTAAATGTCGTTCTGAACAACTTTAATTCTTGAATATTCTCATTTTGAGATCGTTAGCGATCGTTAACGGTCATTTTGAGAAGTTAGTTAAAAATGAGTGGCCATCGATGTTAAAAAGTGTGAAGTTCAGTAGCCATACCGGGAAGAAATGAAGTTCAGTAGCCATAATGTGAAAACAGGTAAAGTTCAGTGGCCATGAGTGTAATTTACCCTATTTTTTTTCACATCCCAATATATGTTTGTGATTTGTTACTGATAAAATTACATGCTTATGAAGTGTAGATGATAAGATTCATGACTGAGAAAACAGTTTGATGAATTATTTCTCAAATTGACCGAATTTATCAACGTTGGGGTAAAATTGCTAATGGCTTCCAACATTAGAGGTAAAATTGCACTATTTTAGACGTTAAGGATAAAATTGCTCATAACCCAAAACGTTAGGAGTATTTTTTGCATTTTAGATTCATGACTAGAACTGCTGTAAAAGTGAAATTAATAATAGGGTTAATTACAAAAATGGATCAAATAGGAGGCCCATTTACATATTTAACCCATATACTCAACCTACTACATATTTAGACTGATTTTGTGTGACTTTCCCATAATACCCTCAATATTTACGCGCGTCTCGCCCCCTCCCGTCTGACTCCGCAGGTTCGATATTATGCGAAGCCTGCGAAGCTAATGTTTGGGTTTACTTGATGAATTTAATTAGCATATGCGAAGCCTGCGAAGCTAATGTTTGGGATTATTTGATGAATTTAATTAGCATATGCGAAGCCTGCAAAGCTAATGTTTGGTTTACTTTATGAATTTCATTAGCATATGTGAAGCCTGTATGTGTTTTGAAACTAATTCATGAAGTGGTATATAACAAAAAATGTCAAACAACAACGAATTCTAACATTAAAATCATAACATTATCAAAATTTACAACAAGATTGGCACAATAAACTCCTAACAAAGTGAACCTGCAGATGAGTAATTTCTCTCTCTACAGGAAGTCCAGACCTTTTGGGATGAGAAATGAAAGTCCAGACCTTTTGGGATGGACGTGTCCCATGGTGCACACCAAGATTGGCACAATCTCTCCTAACCAACCATTTGAGGGAAATTTCTCCTCGTACAAGAAGGAAAGTCATCTCCCCTGCAGCCCAATACGCCGCCTTCTAGAAAGGGATGTTATGTGATCAACCACATTCAGAAAAAATTAATCGTGTTAGGCAGGGGAAAAAGACGATTTTGGCTTCGCGAAATAAGGATTAGTGAAGCATGCGAATGTAAATGTGCAAGAAAAGAGGTGATTTTACTTCGCTAATCGATGTTTTCGCGATGTATGCGAGGTCTGAAATGTGACGATCTACGTCGCATATCGATGCTTTCGCGAAGTCTGCGAGCCAAATCATTAACTTTTCTACTCGCAGACTTCACGAACTAATCGATTCACGAAGTAGATCGTCACGTTTCAGGCTCTTTCTCTTCGCAGATCTTCGCCAAATCATTGACTACGCGAAGTGTATTTAAGAAAAAACAGCAAATACTTACATTTTTTGCGCCTTTCACCCTTAAAAGCGACAATAAGAATATGATAAACTGGGAAAAACGATAGAAATAACATAGAATAACCATTTCTTTGATGATAACAAGAAGAAAGAAACCAAGTAACGACCAAGAACATGAAGATGAAGAACCATGGCTTCGTTTTCTAGGATTAGGAAGTTGCAGAATCAAGAGATGAAGAGAAAAAAAAAGAAATTCATTATGATTTGGCGAAATGGTGCAGATTTCGTGCAATCTAAAGGAAGATAGGAAGATCAAAAGTCTTTAAATCATTAATGGAGGAGCAACTTTTTGCGTAACCAAGGAGAAGGAGAGAGCGGCTGTTCGCGTTGTGGGAAGGGAAAAGGTTAGGGATATTATGGAAAAGTCACACAAAATCAGTCTAGATATGTACATAGTAGGTTGAGTAAATGAGTTAAATATATAAATAGGCTTCCCATTTGACCTTGTTTTGTAATTCCCTTAGTAATATTGCATATAAATGTAAACATTATCCTTGTAATTAATGATCGATATTTGAGGTTTTCCATAAGATTAGATAATTACTCGACAATTCATGTCAGAAGCTATAATTCCAAGAAATTTTTTTTTTTTTTTTTTGATAAAATAATTCCAAGAAATTGAATAACTCTTTAGAGATCATATGCATTTTCTTTTTTCACGAAAACCATATTTTATTCCGCATAGATCGCGGAGGTGTTAAATTTGATTTAGAATAAGTAAAATTTCAATTCATATTTAAAGTCTTAACGTAAACTATTAAAACCTTTCAAAACACTTCTTATTGAAGATGCTCAGTTTTGATCAGATTCACTTTTACAACCTTTCAAAACACTTCTTATTGAAGATGCTCAGTTTTGATCAGATTCACCTTAATGAGCATGTAGAATTTGCAGATGCTAATTAAATTGATTTTATACCCGTCCAACTACGTTGATTTTTAAGTAAGGGGGCAAAACTCAATCTTGAAAGAAGATATATACAAAAGAATGAAGCACAATGTACAACAAACAAACAGCAGAATCCACAAGCCACCAAGCAGATTCAATCATGTTTAATGGGTTATATTATGTTCTCAACATTCTGTTCATGATTCGTGATGCGTCGTTTAATCTATCCGCCCTTTCGTATATGCTTGCAACAACCAGATGCAGCTCCTTTTTGTTAATGTTAGGATCAGAATCCAGCCTCTCAAACAAGGATTCTATCATCACATAATTTCTTCTTGCACCATACAGACTCAGCATCTGAAAGTGAACTTCATCCGGAAAAACACACCCTTCTTCTTGCATTTCTTTATATAAACTATCTGCCTTCTTAAATTCCCTTAACTTCCCATAAGCATTCAGGACAAGTGAAATCACATTAGAATCAGGGAAATATCCAGCTCCTCTCATCTTCTCGTATACCTCGATCACATTTACCGCCTTTTTGTTCCTCGATAAAAGATCAATCATACATCCAAACACAGATATATCTTTCACCTCCCCAGCATCAAACGCCTGACGGAAAACCCATGTCGCCTCTTCTATTCTGGATGCTCCGGCGAGAATTTTGATTGCAGTCTCTCTAGGAATATTATCAGGACATTTGAGCTCGTGAAGTAGCCGCTTTGAATGCGCCACCAGCCCTGCTCTCTCATAAGCTACAATCATTGTCTGATACAGGACTTGATCAATCTCAACCCCTGAAGTTCTCAGCTTTTGAAACAACATTGCTGCCCTATCTAATTTCCCTGCCTTATCCCAAATACCAATTATGGTTGAGTATGTAATAGCATTTGGCTCAATTCCTCTTTTCTGCATCTCTTGCACGAGGTTCGTGGCCTTTTCGTGCTCAAGAGACTTGCCGTAAATTTTGATCATAGTGTTATAAGTAACAACATTCTGCTCAATATCTTTCCTCTGCATCAATCTAAATAAATGGATAGCTTCCCCAAATAGTTGAGCTTCACCATAAACCTTCAAAATGGTATTATAACTAACAACATTTGGTTCAATCCCTATCTTCCTCATGCTCCAGAACAAAGTGTCTGATTCTTTAGCCATATCAAGCTGTCCGTAAACATCAATCATAATATTACAAGTTGTGAGATCAAGTGGGCACTTGACATCTTTCATCTCTGCAAAAACTGATAAAGCCTCAACGAATTTCTGACTCTCAACATAAACACTCAAAAGGGTAGAATAACTAACTGTATCAGGCATAACCCCCAATTCTCTCATCTCTTTCACTAGCAACCTCGCCTGCCTAAACAACCTAGCTTTCCCAAAAACATTAATCATAGAATTATAAGCAACTAAATCAGGTGTAATCCCACTACTTTTCAGCCTCATAAATATCGAAATAGCCTTAGAATAATCACGCAACTTCCGTGCAAGCTCAATCAAATTACTGTACAGAACAAGATCACCGGACACACGGTCTTGCTCCATTTGCTGGAGCCAAAAGAGGGAAGAATCGAACAAACCTGCTTTTCCATAAGAAGTTATAAGAGTAGAGTAAGTATACCTATCAGGAGCAAGAGCTTTCTGGCGCATTTCATCGAACAGGCCGTGGGCAAGGTCCCATCTTTTGGCTCTCAGCACATTACGCAGAACCACATTGTAGACAAAGACAGAAGGGGAGTAGCGAGCAATGTCATTAATCCAATCAAGGAGAGCAAGGGATCTTTGCCAATCGGATTCGTGCGATAGAATTGAGACCATGAAACGGATTGAGAGTTGCCTGTCTTTGTAAATTGAAAGCAAGGAGTAGAGGTCTTGCTCGTTTTGGGTTTGACTGATTGAGGTTAATAGGTCAGTCATATCAACGCAGTGGTCTAAATGAGAATCTCTGGTTTGCCTTCTAGGGGAAGATGGAAGCTTTTGATTGGTAGATGTTCTTGTCCAAACATCTCTTCTGGCTGCACAAAGGAGGAAAAGATGAGTTCTGGGTTTAATTGAAAAATGGAAGAATTTAGGAGAGGGCGAAATTGGAGGAGAAAATGTTGAAGAAGAGGGGATGGAATCTAAAGAAAGGAATGAAAGGGAAGAGGAAGACATTGGATGTAATAGCTAATTCTACTCAAACATCTGTCTGATGTGAGCTAATACAAGATTAGCTTTTTTCCATCGGAAATATCTGTTTCGCGACATAACGGCGGCTCGTTGCTGACGTGCTACGTTTTCGCCTGTCTGCCCTTTCTTTAAAAAAAAATCTGGACCGGTCAATAAATTTTCAATTGTTTGAATGGATAAGGAAAAATTAAAAATACTGTCTTGTGGTTATTTATTTGGAAAAACATATTTGGAGAATCTCCCCAAATCTCCATTTTTTCCATTTCCATTATCATTTTTTACTCAAATTCAGTTATATTCTATTTGGTTATTTCCTTTTTAATTCATTGTTTTGTTTGGTTATTTCTACTTTTACAACTGCATGTGTTATGTTTCTAGTTCTCTCTGCCGGCTAAATTTCATCAATGGTGTACAACTTTTGCCTCATTTCACATTTTGGTGTACAACCTTCATTTTGTCTCATTAATATATACAACCTTATAGGTGACCTCCCACTTTGGTATACGGCAGGTAAAAATGACCGATCAACGCCTGGTCAACACGCCACCTCATCATTTTTCATTAAAGCCTTAAGTTAAAGTGGGACCCAAAAATTATAAAAATAATTAATTTTTTTTCCTTTCTTTCTTTTACCTTTATCCTTCCATCTCTTCATTTTCTTCCCTCTATTTCTTTCTCTCTAACCTCTCTCTCTCTATAAATTCCTTTCTCTCTCTAACTCACCTCTCTCTCTCTAACTTTTCTCTCTCTAATCCACAGGCTCAAGGAGGGGCATCCCTTTGCCTTTGCATGATCCAAAGTACGCCTACATCAAGACCTCTGCAAAATTTTCAACCCATTCAACATATTTGAGCCCCAAATCTTTGTATGCAAGTTGGACAGTGTTGTACTCATATTTGAGTAAGGGTTCTAATCTCTCAACCAATATTTTGGAGTCCACTACAGCCCAGAAAAAATAAACAAATTAAATTAAATCAATGTAGCAAAATCAATATTTAAACAAAAAGAAAAATATGGAATCATACTAGTGATTCCATTCAGCCTGAATGAATGGCCTAACCTGATTGTTGCAATTAATAAAATCCATAAGTAAGAAGGAAAGAATTAGTACGAATGAATGCGAGGATAACAGATGGAGCCACAAAGCTCTCTTTTTCCATTAATCAATAAAGGTCTTCTGTCATAAGAAATATTTATCCTCCTCACAAAGAAATAGAGAAGGTTAGAGAGAGATAGTTTAGAGAGAGAACGAAATTTAAAAAGAGAGGTTAGAGAGAAAGAAATTTGAAGAGAAGAAGATGAAGGGATATGGGTAAAAGAGAAAAAGAGAAAAAAGATTAAAATTAATTTTTTTACAATTTATGGGTCCCACTTTGACTAATGACTTAAATGAAAAATGATGAGGTGTCGTGTTGACCAGATGTTGACCGATCATTTTTACTTGCTGTACACCAAAGCGGGAGGTCACCTATAAGGTCGTACATATTACTGAGACAAAATGAAGGTTGTACACCAAAGTGTGAAATGAGAAAAAGGTTGTATACCATTGATGAAATTTACCCTCTCTCTGCCTATCAATACAAATGCTATTATGTTAAGTTTTATATAGGGAAAATTACAAAACTAGGTCAAATGGGAAGACCATTTACATATTTAACTCATTTACTCAACCTATTACATATCTAGACTCATTTTGTGTGACTTTCCAAAAATACCCCTGACTTTCCCATTTCCCCCTATCTCCGCGAATCACCGCTCCCCCCTATCTCCTTGGTTATGCGAAAAGTTGCTCCTGCATTAATGATTTCAAGACTTTTGATCTTCATTTCTTCCTTTAAATTGCACGAAATATGCACCATTTCGTCAAAATCACAATGAATTTCTCATTTTTCTCTTTTCATCTCTTGATTCTGCAACTTCCGAACCCTAGAAAACGAAGCCATGGTTTTTCATCTTCTTGTTCGTTGCTTGGTTTCTTTTTTCTTGTTACCTTCAAAGAAATGGTTTTTCTACGTTATTTCCTTCGTTCTTCCCATGTTATCATATTGTTATTGTCGCTTTTGGAGGTGAAAAGGGCGAAAAATGTAAGTATCTGTTTTTTTTCTGCGTTTTATCATGAATTCACTTCGCAATCCATGGTTTCGCTAAGCTTTGCGAAGAGAACGAGCCTGGAAAGTGATGATCTACTTCGTGTATTGATGATTTCGCGACGTTCTGCGAAGAGAAAGAGTCTGAAACGTATGGATCTACCTCGCGAATCTATTAGTTCGCAAATCTGCGAATAGATCCTTACGTTTCAGACCTCGCAGACTTCGCGAAAGCATCGATATGTGACGTAGATAGTCACATTTCAGACCTCGCAGACTTCGCGAAAAAATTGATATGCGAAGTAAAATCATCTCTTCCCCTGCACATTTACATTCGCATGCTTCGCTAATTTTCATTTCGCGAATCCAAAATCGTCCTTTTTCATAACTAACACGGTTAATTTTTTCTGTAGATGGTTGAATACGTAACATCCCTTTCTGGAAGGCGGCGTATTGGGCTGCAGGGAAGATGATTTTCCTTCCTGTATAGGGATGAACTTCCCCAAGATTGACACATTCACTCTTGAAATGATTCGTTAGGAGAGGTTGTTTCAATCTCGGGGTGCACCATGGGACACGTCCATCCCATGATGCCAATCTTCGAAGTGGACCTAACTTAATTTGGTGCCAATTTTGAAGCGGATGCGTAATCTTGGTACCGGATTAGTTAGTTTCACTTTGAAATGATTAGTTAGTAGAGTTCATTGTGGCAATCTTGTTGTAAATTTTGATAATGTTATGATTTGAATGTCGTTATTGTGGCAATCTTGTCGTAAAGTTTGATAATGTTATGATTTTAATGTTAGAATCCGTTGTTGTTTGCCCTTTTTTGTTATATACCACTTCGCGAATTAGCTTCAAAACACATCCAGGCTTCGCATATGCGAACTGAATTCATCAAGCAAACCCAAACATTTACTTCGCAGACTTCGCATAGTATGGAATATGCGAAGTCATACGGGATGGGGCGAGCCGCGCGTAAATATTGGGGGTATTTTTGGAAAGTCACACAAAATGAGTCTAGATATGTAATAGGTTGAGTAAATGGGTTAAATATGTAAATGGGCCTCCCATTTGACCTAGTTTTGTAATTTTTCCTTTTATATATCAACACATAAATATTGCTTGTTCATCTTGCTCACTTCGAATGAATGAAAAAGCTGAAAGAAACTATAATGATTAATTCTAGTGCTGTTTTCCCCATTGGCAGAGAGTAATTTTAGTAACTGTATGTTATGTGCTTAATAAATTCCCCAAGTTAAAAAACAAAATCTTTCCTTATGCGATTCTGAAATATAGGCCACCAAATTTATCTTACCTTAGAACTTGGGGTTGTTTAGCATATGTAGGATTTCGATCCTAAGAGACTCAAATTTCTAGCACTACACATGAATATGTGTTTATTGGACATGTTGTGAATTGTAAATCATATATGTGTTATGATTTGAATAAACATGTCCTTGTAGAGTCAAACAACGTTGTTTCACTGGTCATGGACATTAGATGTCGATCAAATGCATAGGGGCTTATGAAACAGTAAGCATTGGTTGATCCGCTATGTAACACCACGTGATAACAATGTTATAGGTGGTTCTCATGTAATGCTCATATTGAGTCCTTAGACCTAAAGTCACTATAGGACCTAGATAAGACACAACATACTTAGATTATGCAACCAATAAGCCTATGTTAGGGTGCCAAGTATGGTTTAATTGGGTATATTTTGAATCATGTTGAGCAACTATGGGTTAAGTGCAGTGGTTGCTACTCTCTTATGGTAGAGAATATATCACACCAGCCACTTAATTAATGAAGATGAGAAGCGTGTGGCCACACTCGGATGAGGAAATTATATATTTCTCATTCCAACTTATTAGTTTATTAAGAGATCAAGGAATGTCCAAACAACAGATGAGGGTGACATTGGCATGTCTCATGTTGGACACAATATCGTATAACAGGGATCAATTGAGATTACAATTAGATTATGGGGTTACAAATACGAGATATCTATCTAAGTCAAGTAGTCATAATGGCTTGCTAGAGTCTGCTTATGATTTGTGAGACGCAACTATGTTTTATGCTCACTGCTGATATTAGATAGACCTATAAGATCGCACGTAGAGAGAATCAAGTCGTAATAAAGTTTCTTATGGAAGTTTAAGATACATATAATGGTTATATGTATTTAAGCATGAATGAGTGTATAGGCTCGGGTGAACTACTATTTAAGCATGAATTGAAGTTGAATTCGGCTCAAACCCAATTAATAAATAATCGGGACAAGTTTTATCTAATCGAGAATTATATTTTAATGGTTAAAATGTAAATTCAATTCAAATAAAAATTAATGGATAAATGATATAATATTAGATATTATATTATATGTATATATATTATGATAAATATGTAATATTAGATATTATATAGAATCTATTTATAATATTAGATATTATAGATATTATGAAATCAAATAACTATCTTTAGGTTAATAAAAGATAATTTTTGGTTTTATTTTAAATGGGAAGAGATAATATCTAATTTGTAAATTAGATATTAGATTAAAGAAAAATTAGATTTTTCTCTCTCCCTATTTCACCTATTGTCCTCCCCCTATGATAAATAAATAGGAATTTTATTTATCAATTATACAAGTTTTTTTTAATTAAAAGCTAGGGACAGAAAACTGAACTGGAAAATATTCAAAGAACGAAGAAAAAATAAAGGAACAACGAAAACCGGAAATTAAGTAAAACGAAATAAAAGGACGTCATATTGCATTATCACGAATAAGCAACGAACATAAACCAGGAGCTGAATCCTAGGAGTAACGGTAGGTGCTAACACGTCCAAAATTAGCAAGAGCATCTGCAACCTGATTACCCTCTCTGAAGACATGAGAAGAAACCACAATCATATCGGTCGTAATCTCTAAACAGGAATACCACTCTGCACGCAAAGTCCAAGGTACCAATGTAGAACGAGAGCGAAATAGATGGATGACATAACTAGAGTCACTCTCAAGCCAAAGACGTCTCCAACACATGGAATGAGCAGTAAGAACAGAAAAAATGGCAGCCTTAAATTCAGCCTTAGCTCTTTAAGCCTTAGCCTCCCTTGGTGAATTTCGGCCAAGACAATTAGAGGGGAAGTTGAGTTCGTTATCGTGCTAGCACATGGATTCCGATTGTTGATCTCGCGTGTGAAATCATAGAGGGAACTACCAATAGTGGTTCCTCGTCTCGTATTAATTGCTTCAAAAGGAATCACTTCAAAGGGAACATTTCTCAATCCAAAGTGAAAGGTAATCTATTTTTATCCTTTTCTTAGATGCATGTGATCCTCGAGATCAGATTTGTGATTTTGCACATTTTATTCATGTATAAAATACATTATACACACTAGAGGAGGATCACTTACCCTTGAAGAACTCTTGACCTCTTTAGAATGATGATATATGGCAAGAAGTCATTAATGATGAAATGGACTCTTTTGAGTCAAATAGAACTTGGAATTTAGTTAACTTATCGCCAGGTTGGAAAGAAATGGGCTGCAAGTGGATTCTTAAAAAGAAACTGAAACTTGACGATTCAATAAATAAGTATAAGTCACAACTTATAGCTAAAGGCTTTAGAAAAATTGAGAACATATATTTCTTTGACACTTACTCACATGTCACTAAGATTACATCCATTTATGCCTTGATTGCTCTTGCTACTTTGTATAATATTGTTATGCATCAAATGGATTTTAAAACTGCCTTTTATGGAATGGTGAATTAAAAGATGAGATTCATATGGAACAATCTTAAAGCTTTATTATTCCTAATCAAGCTCATAAAATGTGTAAAATAGAAAATTATTTGTATGGCTTGAAACAAACACTTAAGTAATGACATGAAAAGTTTGAAAACATTGTTATCTTACATGGCTTCAAAGTGAATGAAAGTGATAAATGCAGTTACTATAAATCTGAAAATGTCATTTGTACTATTATATGGCTATGTGGATGACTTGCTGATTTTTGGTTTTATCATTCATGTCGTAAATGTTGTGAAATCTATGTTGTGTGAGAACTTTGACATGGAAGATCTGGGAGAAGCCAATATTATACTTGACATCCAGATAACTAGGTCAGAAAATGGAGTTTCTTTAGATCGATCTTATTACATTGAAAAGATATTAAAGAAATATAATTACTTTGACTATAAACTTATGTGTACACCTTATGACTTGGGTGTGAAGCTCTTTAAGAGCATTAATTGGAGAAAATGTAAGACAATTAGATTATACTAGTATAATTGGCAGTGTGAGGTATGTCATTGGTTATACTAGACCCTACATAGCTTATGTCGTGGAATTATTGAAACGATCATGAGGTACCTTAAAAGAACTGAGAACCTTGATTTGCATTATCAAAGGTTTCCAACAGTCCTTGAAGGATATAATAAAGTTGATTGGAACACTTTGTCAGATGATTCAAAGGCAACCAATGGTTATATTTTCACTATGGCTGGTGCATTTGTTTCGTGGAAGTTTAAGAAAATGACTATTTTAGCTCAATAACTACAGAATCAGAAATAATAGCATTATCTACAACTAGTGAAGAAACAGATTGGTTAAGAGGTCTGTTAACTAAGATTTAATTATAGGAAAGATTGATTCCAGTTGTATTGATCAACTGCAATAGTACCATATCTATTGCTAAAGTTTAGAACCAATATTATAACGGTAAGGAACGACTAGTACATCATAAGCACAGTAATTTTATAGAGTTTCTCTCTACTGAATATGTTAGAGTGGATCATGTACGCACTAGAGACAACTTAACCGATCTTTTAATGAAAGGATTAACTATATAGAAAGTCAATAGTACTTCAAAAATTATGGGACTTTTTCCCCTACATCGATGATGGTAACCAAATCTATAGACTAGAATGCCCAAGAAATAGGTTCAATGGGTAAATAACAAGTTGTGATCTAATACGAGATAGATCATACATATTGATGCATGAATTCTTGAAGCTATACGAGGTTGAGGTAATAGAAACTCTTAATGAGATATATACTCCATTTGGAGTGAACTATCTAGCTTCTAATAGACTCATCTAAGTGAATGTGAGAGTGAGATCGCTTCTTATGAATTTTGGGAAAACATTTTAGAGCGTTCACTATACTGGGATAGACGTGTATGACTATTAAAAACATGAGCTTTTTGAACTACACTCTGGAAATATTTGGCATGGTACAATATTAAAGATTCCAGACTATGTGTCATTCTAGTAAAATCTAAATTGTAATTACTATGCAAAGGTTCAGTTCGAAAAATACATTTGTTTATGTTCGATCTTATGTTTTGAAGTTGTTGTTCAATAAAATATTTTAAAAATTCAAGTGGGTGATTGTTGGGCATAGCCCTATTGTGAATTTTATAATAGTATTGGTCCAAATTTTGAGATGTGATAAAGTTTGACTAAGTGCCTTTAACCCACTTATATACCCATTAAAGTCCCACAAGAGATAAAAGAAGTGTTAAGAATCCAAAATTAGCATGTGTAAGAATGGTTTATAAGTGGTTTATAAGGTGGAAGGGAGAGGAACTACATTATGCTTTGATCACTACATGTGTGCAACCGCCATCTGTCCAACTGGACCAGGTTGGCGTAGTGTGGACACTTATATTTTTAGAAAAAAATTGTATTTAATTAAATAATTATTTTTTATTGATTAAGTAATTTTTAATATGTAAATAATTATCTCCGAATCAGTCCTGAGAACATAATCTATCCTGAATTTCGGGAAAAAAAATTGAGCAATTATTGCTTTCTCCGTAGATTTTGAACAATATATAGTGCTGTGCAGATCAGAATTGTGTTTACAGTTACTCGACTCGACTATTTTATCACGAATGGACTATTTTATCACGAAGGCGGCCGATTAATAGTCTGATTGCACAATCTCGAGGAGATGGTGCCATGAATGTTTTAAGGAGAGCGCTCTCGTCCACCACTCATCCTAGAATTTCACTGGGAAGCAACAATGAGACTCGTAGGTTTGGGGAATACAAAGTTTGCATCTTAACACCCAAACACGTTAAACGTACGTTTATTAGAGTTTTGGTAGCATATATATACCCTGTCGCTCAAACACATCTAATTTTGGAATCCTGGGATTTAGTGCATTAGTGACGACATTAAAGAGAAACATGTCTATCATTACGAAACAATAAAACAGAAACAGAAAAAGTAATTCGGTCGGTTAACCATTTTATCGGTTTTTTGAAAACACTAACCATATACTAGTCTACTGAATTTGGTTAACCACTAATCGGTTAACCAATTATTTCGGTCGGTTAACCTTTTATTTCGGTTTCTAACCATTAGTAAATTTAAAAATAATAATAATAAATCTTCTAATTTTTATCATGAGTGGAACGACGGGTCAATGGCGAGTTTAAGAGATTATTAATGACGGAGAGAGAGATGTGCGTGCATTGTGTACGTGTGGACTATGGATTGGACACTGCATTTTTCCCTTACAGCAACTCTTTAAGGTATTAAATTACTATGTTTTTGGACCAGAATTCTTATACTCTGCTTTACCAACTAAGTCATATCCATGTATATTAATTTCACTAATTATATACTTTATGACAAATTTGATAGTACACGACATTTGAGATGAAATATTGTGTTTCTTATTAAATTTTTGCTATTGATCCCTATATTTATTTTAAGTGAGATAATGTATAAATATAAATAAATATATTTAATTGAATTCGGTCGGTTTCGGTTAACCGCGGTTTTTAGAATGTGAAAACCGTAACCGTAACCATTAACCACTATTTTTAAAATTAAAAATAGTACACTAGTCCATCGGTTTCGGTTAACTTATTTTTGGTTTGATTTTTCGGTTTCTCGGTTTTACGGATTTTTGTGTGCACCCCTACTCATAATATATATCTATTCTGATTTTCAGTTGATAGTCTGATTGCACAATCCGAGGAGGCAGTGAAGAGCAATCTCGTCGGCCTCTCATCCCAAAATTTCAGCGTGCAACAACAATGAGACTTGTAGGTTTGGGGAATACAAAGTTTGCATCTTAAATAAATATTACACCCAAACACGGACGTTTAATTTTAGAGTTTTTAGCATATATATATATCATGTCGCTCAAACACGTCTAATTTTAGAATCCTGGGATTTGGTGCACTAGCCAGGACATTAAACAGAAACATGTCTATCATTACGAAACAATAAAACAGAAACAGAAAAAGGAACATGATCAGCTACTAAATATCATTCTCATTCTCATTCTCATTCTCTTGTTGAACAGAATCAAGACATACAGATGGCACAACCATCTCATTATCGGCATCAACATTTGTATCACAGAAATCATAAACTCCCTTCTTAGTATCTAACTTTCTGAAAAAATGGAGCAGTGCTTGGACTTGGTGAAGTTGCTGGGTAGCTCGTTCAATTTCGGAGTAGAGCAGACACGTAATTCCCCAGCATCCATGAACAGGAAACTGAGCACGGATACTAGACTCGTAGATAACAGATCTCATAGCATCATCTCTCTCTTCTTCCTTCACTTTCATTAAAATCCTCTTAATGTTTGATACACCAAATAAACGGTGCGCATCAAGGAAGATTTTGGATTGATGAGATGGGAAATAAGGGGCATAAATGCAGTCTTTGCTGCATTTTCTTCTTCGGTACTTGCAAGCTGCACAAGCTTCTGCTTGGCTTCTGCTTCTTCCCTTTTCCTCATCCATTCACATCATCATCTTCCTCAATTGATTTTATGTTATATATACTTTCTTTTAAGAGTTCGAATTCCAAAGGAAATTATCTTTTCCTTTTATCATGATATATAATATTGTTAACTGCTTTAACAAGTAGGTCTTCCCAAATCCTATGGTTATCACTTTAAAATTATATTGGAGATATATATGAGTATATGAGTTGTTTCTCTTTCTAATAACTCGACCAATATTAAAAATATATATATATATTAAATGATCCAAAAGTAATTAGTAAAATTCGAATTTTGTTGATAGTTTGATTGGCTTAATATATTATTAGGGCTTTATTCTGTTTAGATTAGCTACTTGAATGTTGGAGATATAGATCTCATTAACACATTGTGAACTTGTTTAAAATATTTTATTAGCCCCTTAAATCTAAATGGGAAAGCCAGAATCTATCTATTATATATATAAAGTGTGGAACAAAAGTAACACATGTCGCAATACTAAAACTCCTATTGCCACGTGGCTGAATAATAGAACTCTCAGTAATGTGTAATTTTGTTAATTATTTGAAAATATTCTATTTATTTTCTAAAGACGTTATTGATAGAGTTTAGTTTACAGATGAATCCATTTTGAACTCTCCTAGCTTTATCTTATCCGTGAGTGAGTATAGAGTTTTTTAAGTTCAAATTTGTTTCATTTGCCATGATTCCATTGAATTTATTTTACAGTTGTTGAATCCATATTCAACTCTCTTAGCTTATCTTATATGTGAGTGAGTATAGAGTTTTTTTTTAAGTTGAGGTTCCTTTAATTTGCCATGATTCCATCTCTCTTTCACTATTTCGACACTAGCTATTTGTTTGAATGTTTCTGCTGTAATTTGGCTTTGATCATTGTTGGTCTACGCTTATTCCGTTTCTCTGAATGAAATTACAGAATCTCCATCTCTGTATGAAATAAACCAGGTGCGGTGACTTTGAATGACAGACAGGAAAATCATTATTAATCTTTTCTATATTGATTTTCTTTTATTGGTATCTTAATGTACTTTGATGTTTAATCCCTTTCAATAAGTTAACATTTTGTCATTATTATGGAAGATTAATTGTATTGTTGATATTCATATGGCATTGCATGGTTTTGTTGAGGAAACTGAATTTCGGTATATGTTCTGTGTAGTTGAAGCATTAGGTGCAAGCAGGACTGCGAGATTTCTATGCCTAGGAGTATCGAGTTTCAACTAATA
This sequence comes from Euphorbia lathyris, assembly GCF_963576675.1. NCBI lineage: Eukaryota > Viridiplantae > Streptophyta > Magnoliopsida > Malpighiales > Euphorbiaceae > Euphorbia > Euphorbia lathyris. The sequence goes on from NC_088915.1 coordinate 23,447,798, forward strand.
TATAAAGTGAATGACGTAGGTAGTGTTTCTTTGTAAGCCCTCTCTCTCTCCCCCTCTTTCTATATATTTATCTTCATTTTCCTTGCAAAATGTGTAGCCTTCAATCTTTTGGTCTGAACTGAAGTTATCCCAATCTACTAATGAGACTGTAATTTCATATGAAGTGCTCATTCCAATCAACGAAAACAATAAATTAGGTCGTTTTTTGCTTCCAATTAGAATCTAAAAACTATTAATTTCCCCCTTTTTATTAGAAGCAGGTATCAAAGGGAAGAATACGGTGGCGATATGAAATGAAGAATCCTTATCAAAACTGAAGAGTCTAAATTGAAGCAGCGGTAGCGGCTTCTATTTTGACTGAAGAGTCCTTATCAAAGTAAAACTTTTTTTTCTTTTTCTATTTTGAACTGGTGATATTTATCATAGGTCTTATAGGTGAAAATACAATTATAGAAAAATTAAGGAAGTAAAGATACATTCTTTAAAAAAAATATCTAGAGAGATACAAAACTTATGAATATCCTAATGCTTAATTAGAGTACGTACTAAAATAGTTCTAAGTTCCATTGCTTAAAAAGCAAGCCATTTGTTGTAGTTAGATATATGCTTATATACTCTATAAATGTAGGAAAGCGTGAATTAATGTTCATTAACTTCATAAGTACGAATAAACAATATTCGTGCCTCCTTTTTTGGTTTGTACACAACAATAGGTTTGTCGTCTGAGATTGCATTTGATTATGTTAACATTTTGATTCGATTTAGAGGAATTAATTAAATTGTTCATGGGATACAATTGGTTATTTTAGCATGCTACAATTGCTTTTATTGGATTTATGTTGTTTGATATATTTTTCTACCCCTTTAATATAGGGGACGAAAACATAGGTTTAAGCAATGGACAAAGATTGGTGTTGTGATGAGGAGGGAAAGCTATATATTTGTATAGATGTGAACTGATTTTATATATTGAATGAACAAAAGTTTAAGTGGATGTAAATGCTTTAGACAATTAAAGCTAAAATATTTGGAATGCACACAAGTAGTATTATAGTACTTGATGAATGTATATTATAGTACGTGATTTATAGTGGGATCATGGCGAATGAATATAGACAATTAAAGTAAAATATTTGGAATGCACAAAAGTAGTATTACTTTTTTTAATTCTACTCTAGAATCAGAAGGGTGTTGATGTCAATTATATGTCGTATTGGATGAATTATTTTGCCAAATTTAAAGGAAGCCCAATGAATGAAAAACATGGTGTTGCATATAGGATTCTTATTGGTGTAGTATTGTTGTTTGGGTAGAAATTCAATTATTTTATATTTTAAAAATTGAGGATAGACTTATCAACCTATTTTTATTGACTAAATTTTAGCTTTACCCCCATGCCTTTATGCAACCCACAAGGGTCTAACTTAAACCAATTCTTTTATTTGCATAAATCTTGAATACTTATTCTTATATAACGAGTTTCTTTTTTTTTTTTTTAAGAAAAGATACAATGAGTGTTTTTTCAATTTAATTCTTTGAGAATGTAATTACCTAAAGAAAAATAAGTTAGATTAGATTTTCATATTCTAAATGTAATAAATTTCAAAACCTAATGGCATTATAAATTTCTTTAAACAATTTTGGTGTCCAATGAATGTTAATATTTTTTCTTTAACATTATAAATGGATATAATACTTACCATTTATTGTAATAGACAAATAATATGTAATAAAATTTATTTTTCAATCGTTTGTTGAGGTTGGTTTTTTTTTTTTTTTTGTTAAGAGTTTGTATTATAGTTTGGTTACCATATTTTGAGATTATTATTTACATTACGTAATAGAACCTGTTTGGTTGCAGCTCAATTTGGAAACAAGTTAAGATGGAAAAATTACATGTTATAACATTGGACATAAGGTTTTCATACCCGGATTTTGACTCCATCAGACATTAAATTGTCATAATTTGATTTCAACGATAACAATATCACTTGGTTATTTGTTTTTCTATGACAATAAATAAAAGTGAAGGTCAATCACTTACACATAATGGATTATATCTTTTATGATACAAATTGTATCTAAAATGTAGTTTTTAAAAAAGTATTTAATATTGTATACTGATTCTTGAAATACCATTTATTGAATTATTTATATTTATTGTAAAATAGTTTCTAAGTATTGTTTAAATATATAAATTTAGAAAATTCATACATGAATAATTTTAATAGATAACATATAACTGATTGTAAAATAATTTCTTAAAAATAAAATCTGTGCATTGCACGGGTTTACATCTAGTATATTTGAAAAACTTAAAACTAGAGGTGGCAAAAATACACACCATCCGATTGGATGATACGAAATCGACATATAATTTTAATGTTTGGGTTTAGCTTAGTAGGTAATGTGTTATTTTTGGGTTGACATAAAACTAACATGTAAATTTTTGGATTGAGTTAGGATTGATATGCTAACCCGAAAACGATACTTAAAATTATTGTTATATTTTTTCGTATTTTTATATGTTATTTTATTAATAAAAATAATAAAATTATAATTATTGCAAATGTCATTCTAACTCTTAAATTGTTATAAACACATTACATGACTTCTTAACATGATATTAGCTACTTTTTGATAGTTAGTTAACATACTCATCTAAAACTGAAATAAATTATTTAAAAATAGTACCATATCCAAGGGTGTACAATGAATTAATTTCTTGTATTTGGGTTACAATCCAACCCATCCCATTAAAAGAAATAATTCATGGGTTGATTGTTAAAATCAACTCAACCTATTAAAAATATTGAACTTTAATAGATTAGGTTGGGTTGGGTTGGGTTGGATTGGATTGGTTATTAATTCAAATAATTTCAAATATAAACTTATAACTATTAAACATTAGACTAAATTAATAAACATACAAATATTTGTACCAAATAGAACGTAAATGACATTAGTTTTTGAGTTAATTTTAAAAAATATTCATATGCTTTCATGTTTTCCCAGATCGGTACATATGAGGTTTTTTGCTCTAAAACAAATGACTAGACACATTTAAAATAGAACAATATTTTCGAGATTTTTTAAGTCATTTCTTATATTTTCTGTGACTTTTTAACCCGCTTCCTTTTTCCTGGAATTCCAGATTTCTGGAATGAAATTAGAATTTAAGATTTCTGAAATTTTCGAATTTCTAAAGTTCTAGAATTTCCGAAATTCTAAAATTTACAAAATTCTAGAATTTCTAGAATTCCAGAATTTTTGAAATTCTGAAATTCTAGAATATCTAAAATTCTAGATTTTTGGAATTCTAGAGTTTCAAAATTTCTAGAATTTCCAAATTTTTAGAATTTTTGAAATTCCAAAATTTCCAAAACTCCATAATTTTTGAAATTCTGGAAATTCTAGAATTCCATAATTTTTGAAATTTTTGAAATTCTAGAATTTCTGAAATCACGGATTTTTAGAATTCAAGAATTTCTAGAATTTCTGAAATTCAAGAATTTTCAAAATTATAAAATTTCTAGAATTTCTAAAATTTCAGAATTTCTAAAATTTTAGGATTTCTAAAATTCTAGAATTTCCAAAATTTTATAACTTCTGAAATTTTAGAACTTTCGAAATTCTAAAAATTTGGAATTTTTGAAATTCTAAAAATGTGGAAATTTTGAAATTCTAGAGTTCTTGAAATTCCATAAATCCGAATTGTACAAAATTTTTGGAATTTTAGAATTTCTGAAATTCTAAAATATCCTTAATAAGAGGTTTATGCTTCTTTTTTGTTATAATTGAAATTTCAAATCTTTTTTACAAAAGTTGATTATTTATTGGGATAAGGTTCACCTATCCACAAAAATATCTATAACGTTGATAGGTATGTGCAATTTTACCCATAAAGTTGACACTTATAACCAATTTTATTCATAACATTGATAAGTTTGATTTTTTCATAGAAATTGGAACGAGACAGAACTTGAGCGGGGTGATCACCCGAGGCCCAAGAACTGACAAACCCAAAATATAATAAAAAAAGAAAATGTGAGTGTTTGAACAAGAGAAGGGGAAGAAGAACAAACGCGAAGAAAGGGGAAGGAGAAAAGTTTAGGGAATGTCAAGAAAAACGCAAGTGAGAAATATTACAAATGTCATCATTGATAAACCTGTGGCAAAAAGCAGGAGCTGAAGGCCACCAATTGATCACTGAGGAAGAGACTCCAAACTTTGCTAATGCATCAGCAACTCTATTTCCTCCCCGAAGATGTGTGTAAAAAGAATGTTCATCCTGGAGCAAATACTGAGACAATGCAACCACTCTTGTCGAATACTCCAAGGAACATTCGTGGAACGATGTCGAAGTAGATTAACTACGTACATGGAGTCTGACTCAACCCAAAGCCGATGCCAATCTTTCTCCCAAGCAAGTTCAATTGCGAAAATAGCGGCTCTCAATTCAGCCAAATAAGCAAAAGAATGAGGGGTAGAAAAAGCAAAACAACCTTTGGGGAAGCCACGATAGTTGTGAAAAATGCCTCCCGCTCCTGCCTCACCAGGAGTGCCAAAAGCAGAGCCGTCCACATTGACTTTAACCCAGCCCGGAGGAGGTTTAAGCCAATGGACTGGAATAATGTTGGGAGCAAGAGGCGGCCTAGGAGAAGCCAGAAGGCGAGATAAGATAGCAGCATCTCTTCGAGAAGAGCAAAAACCTTTAGAAGTGGCCAAGGCCTCTCGAATCATTCGAAAGAGAGTGATCTTCGAGTGCTGAATAGAAGGAGAAACTTCCTTAAAGATTGCTTCATTCCTGCAATGCCAGATTAACCAGATGCAAGTGACAGCGGCAACACGCCATATCAACAACACCTGTTAGCTAAAATGAGTGCTACAAAGTGTGCTGAAGAAGTGGATGAATTGGGAATGACGAGGCAAAGAGCAGTCAAAATGAATCTCAAGGGTCCTCCAAAGAGAATCTGCAAAAGAACAACTAATGGATAAGTGGTTAATGGACTCAGCATCCCTACCACATAGAGCACAACGAGAGGCAATGGAGAAGCCAAGACGCTGCATGAGGTCATGAGTTGGAACCCGTCCATGCAAAACTCTCCAGAAAGTGAAGGAACGAGAAGGGGGAGTGTGAGCATTCCAAACAAATTTATACCAGTCCACCGAGGAGGAACTAGGAATGAGAACCGAATAGTACTCTTTAGCAGAGAAAATACCCTTCGGAGAGGGCTGCCAAGCGCTGAAGTCAATATCATCTCTACCCCGGTGAATAGATCAAATACTGTCTTGAACAGCCGAAGGTAGAGTGCCTAAGTCAAGCCACTCTGAATTTACCAAAAAATTATCCACAGAATTATAGCGAGAACGCTTATCCTGAAGATCAAGACCCAATATGTCCGCCACCGATGGTATGATCCACCTATCTGTCCAGAAATTAAACGATGAAGACTGAGCAATCCACCAAAAGGTCTGGTCCCAAATAGAAGAATAAACAAACTTACAAGAAGACCAGATCGAGGAAGGAGCAATGGTAGCTTTAGGCAAACCAGAGACAGCCATAAATCTAGACTTCAACAGAGAAAGAGCTAGATTGGTACCTTGAATCAATTCCCAACACATCTTACCCAAAAGAGTCTGGTTAAAGATCCTAAAGTCCTTAATGCCCAAACCGCCCCCTTCCAAACTTTTGCAACAAGTCTGCCAGGGCACCGTGATTAGCTTCCTCTGATCAATACAACCTGTCCAAAGGAAGTTCCTAATACTTCTATTGAGCTTATTCAACAATCTCACTGGCCATTTATAGATCAAGAATGAGTGAACCAGAGAACCAGTAATAGCAGACTTAATAAGAGTTAAACGCCCTGCAAAGAAGAGAGAGCTACCTTTCCACTTGCTAAATTGAGATAGAAACTTATCAGTAAGACTGCTGAGATGATGAGCCCTTGGAGCTCCTTTGAATAGAGGGACTCCTAAGTAATTGAAAGGGAGGGACTCCAAACGGATGCCAAGACATTGAGCAAGACGAACCCTCCTTGGAGGACTCACCTGAGAACCAAAAAAGATAGCAGATTTGTCCCAATTGAGCTGTTGACCGGAGATCTGACCATCGAGCAGGAAAAAATCCTTAAGAGCATGCAAGTTGCTCAAGGATGCCACTCCAAAAATGAGCATGTCATCAGCAAAAAGAAGATGAGAGGGAAAGGAATTTCCTCCAGAATAATACATGGGAGAATAAGTACCCTCCCTCACCATCTTAGCAAGCCAACGAGAGAAAAAATCCTCAGCAATGTCAAACAGAAGAGGAAAGAGGGGGTCCCCTTGTCTAACCCCTCTAGAACAAGAAAAGTAACCCTTTGGAGAACCATTAATCATCACAGAAATACGAGAAGATGCCAGAATGTTTAGGATCCAATCCCTGAAAGTGAGAGAAAAACCAAAGGAATCCAACACAACCAAGAGGAAGTTCCAATCTAAAGTATCAAATGCCTTACGAATATCAATTTTTAAGGCCATGTGACCACCAAAACGTTTTCTGTCAAGCATATTAACTCCCTCAGAAGCTAAGGGAATGCACTGATGAATGCTTCTACCTTTAAGGAAATCATATTGGTTGGGAGAGACAATCACTGCTGCAATAACTGCAAGGCGATCAGCAAGAATTTTTGAGATGATTTTAAAACCAAAGTTACTCATCACAATTGGACGAAAATTCTCAATTCTGTCAGCTTCAGCAACTTTAGGAATTAGAGCCATAATACTAGAGTTTAAACCAGGTAGGATGCAACCATGATCAAAGAAAGTCTGAACCATATTGCAAACATCCTTCCCCACAATATCCCAAAAGAGTCGATAAAAAATTCCCCCAAAACCATCAGGGCCAGGGGCACTGTCACGATCCATGGAAAAGACCGTGTCCTTAATAGTTTCAATGGAAGGTTTAGAAGTTAATTCCTCTTTTCCAAAGAAGTTACTAAGTTGGGAATTACCTCATTAATTGAAGAAAGATCAACATGCTCCTTAGAACTACGAAAGAGATTAGAGAAATATTCAATTACATGATCAGATAATCTAACCGTGTTAGAAGTGGGACCCTCATCACCGATCCTCAAGTGATGAATGTCGGCCCATGTCTTCCGAACTCTAGCAGACCTTTGGAAAAAACTAGTGTTTCGATCCCCCTCTTTAAGTCACTTAACACGGCTTTGCTCTCTGTACATCATCTCATGCCGAAGAAGCTGGAAATCAAGGTTGGAACAGGCGGCAGAAGCAGCATTACTCAATTCCGGAGAAGCACCAAGTTCTGAAATTTGATTTTGAATATCGGCAAGATGAACTTCAGCCAGGTGGATATTAGAATCAATTCTGCCAAACACGTTTTTATTCCAATCCCTGAGAATAGGTCTGAGGGTGCGAAACACGTTTTTATTCCAATTCTGCCAAACACGTTTTGATAAGTTTGATAATTTTCATATATTATTAAAAAACACATATATTTTATTTTTAAATTTTAATTTCAACTGCATATTAGTTGATTCTAATTTTCAATTTTTCATGTTTTCATGTTTTTTTCGTTTTACCATTTTTTCTATTTTTCTTGTTTTTCCTTTTTTTTCGCGACTTTCAAATTTTGTTTCACTTTTTTCTAACTTTTTAGTTTTTCTGATTTTTTGTATTTTTAAAATAAATAAAGTTCTCATTCGCACATAATTTTAATTACAATTTATTATTTAACACTCTTTAATTTAATATATGAATTATAATAATATTTTGTAATAAACTTGTTTTTAAAAGAAGAATAAAAATATATATGCAAATATTTGAATAAAAATTCAAGCCAACCCAATCCAATCCAACCCAAATCAATCAATTCCTTACATGGGTTGGATTTGAATCCAACCCATAGATAAAACCATTAGAATAAAAATATGTGGATTGAGTTGGGTTGGATTGGTTATATTTGATGGGTTGGTTAATTTTTATACATCCCTATTTTCTTATATTTTTAAAAGTTATCATTAATATATATGCATAACAAAATTACATGTAACCCGAAAACACAATACGAAATCGATAATAACCTTAACAGTTTACTCTTTTTAACACGAACACGACTCGAACACGATAATTGACAAGTTTATTTAAAACGTGTATCACTTTAAGCAAATTCGAAAAATTAGTAGATCACTATAACCACTATATGAGTTAATATATCATTTCAAGCAAGTTTAAAGAGTCAATATGTCATTGTAAGCAAGTTTGAGGTATCTGTAAAGTTCAAAGGGCTCATCAGATAATTAGGTTAAATAAAAAGAGGGTGAAAGTACAAAAATAAATTTTATGGTTTGGATCATTTTCAAACATAGACTATGTGGTTTAAAAATTGACAAAATGATACTTTGAGATTGATTCTGTAAGCAAACACATGTGTAATCAAATTTCTAAGATTTTGAGCCACTTCTATAACAATCATCAAGCTTTTTAAGTTTTGGTCATTTATAAGCATTCATTTATTCAAGTTTCAAGTTGAATCCAATTTCAATCACAACTTTCGCTATAAGAATTGTTGCATTTCGATTACATTTTTTAGCATTTTTCTCTTCCATTTTCTGTAATCAAATTTCCAAATATCAATAAACAAAAATTCAATTCTTTGAGTTAATTTATTTTAGTTGTCATTATATGAGTTAGTAAAGCTTTTAGAAACCCAAAAAATATCTTTACAGTTCTTAAATTTTTTGTCCAATCACCTGTTTTAAGAGTCGGAAATCACGAAAAGCATAAAATTAATTTGAGAATCAGCTTCCCTAACATGCTCTCAAAAACTAACAACTCAATGTTGAAATTAGCATTTTATCGATATTTCGCTAACAATATCAAATACTTAATTAGTATATATATTAGCTGGCATATATATTAGCTGTTGCGATTTTATAAAAAAACATAAAAATAATAATACGAAAAATGGTGTTAAGAATTTTATTGAATCTGTCAATATTTTGCACAATTGAAAAGGTACATATTGATGGCTTTTTATAGGCTTATAATTAATGCAACAATAAGAGAGATTATAAAGAAAACAATAAAATCTTATATTTTAGCCACTACTTATTACACTAAAAAAATTAAAAAAAAAAAAACAAAAACAGTAAAATTAGACTTAGGGCCCGTTTGTTTTATCTACTGTTTGCTGTTGTTGTTTGCTGTTTGCTGTTACGGTTTGTTGTTTGCTGTTGCTGTTTGCTGGTTCCTATTGGAAAAAGCTGCTTTTCCAAAAAGCAGAGATTCTCTGCTTTTGTAAAAGGCTGCTTTTCAGGTGTAAAAAGCAAATAGGAGGTCACTAACCAAACACTTAATGCTGCTTTTCAACTGTAAAAGGCAAACAGGAGAAACTTAACCAAACACCTAAAACTCTGCCTTTTAAAACGAAAAGGCAAACAGGAGGTGAAAAGTAGGTAAACAAACACACCCTTAGTCAAAAACAACTTTGAATCAGAAAATCTAAATCTCAACATTAGCTGAAACTAGATACCATTTCTTTGTTTATTTAAGAATTAACCGCAATTAAAAAGAAAATTAGCAACATTTAGACACATTTGGTTCATATGTTATTTTATTTTAGTTTTTTTGAAAGGATTTGGTTCATATGTTGTTATTTAGTATTTGTTGTTACTTTTATTGTTTACTGTTTATTATTCTTGTTTAATTATGTGTTTGAAAAATTATAACTAATTATTATTGTTAATATGTAAAATGATTAATATAAATGTATTCTAAATCAATTAACACATTAATATATAAATATAATTAAGGTCGGACATATATCCTATAGATAATATATTGGACCAAAATACGTGAGGAAAAAGATTCACAATTAGAATGAATTTTTAACTAATTTTGACCGAATTCGACCAGTTTGGTGAAAAAAGTCAGTAGTTTCGTTCAATTTTGGATTCTTTTTATCGGATATTCGATCTAATAAAATTATAATTATTACTTGCAAATATCATTCTAACCTCTTAAATTGTTATAAACACATTACATTACTCCTTAACATGATATTAGTGGCTTTTCGATAGTTAGTTAACATACTCATCTAAAACTGACATAAAGTATTTAAAAATAGTACCATATTTAGGGGTGTACAATGAATTAATTTCTTGTATTTGAGTTACAATCCAACCCAATCCAACCCATTAAAAGAAATAATTCATGGGTTGATTGTTAAAATCAAATCAATCCATTAAATATTGAACTTCAATAGATTGGGTTGGATAGGATTGGTTATTAATTCAAATATTTTCAAATATAAATTTATAACTATTAAACATTACACTAAATTAATGAACTTACAAATATTTGTACCAAATAGAACGTAAATGATATTAGTTTTTGAGTTAATTTTGAAAAATATTCATATGCTTTCACATTTTCGTAGATTGATACATGTGAGGTTTTTTGCTCCAAAAACAAATGACTTGACACATTTAAAATCATTTTCGAGATTTTTTAAGTCATTTTTTACATTTTCAGTGACTTTTTGACCCACTTCTTATTTTATGGAATTCTAGATTTCTAAAACTTTTTGGAATTTCATATTTCTAGAATGAAATTAGAATTTAAGATCTCGGAAATTTCTAAAATTTATGAAATTCTAAAATTTTAGAATTTTTGGAATTCCAGTATTTAGATTTTCAAAATTTCTAGAATTTCCAAATTTTTAGAATTTCTGAAATTTCAAAATTTTTTAAATTCCATAATTTTTGAAATTCTAAAATATCATTAATAAGAGGCTTAGGAGGGTGTTTGTTTCAGCTTTTCGGATGAGCATTTAGCGTTTCACTCCAAACCCCAGGAAATATAGCGTTTGGTTAGGTTTATATAACCGCAGCGTTTAGCATTTTCTCAGCAAACTGCAGCGTTTTGGAGCGTTTCACGAAAAGCTTCTATTTGGAGCTTTTCATAAACAGTTGTTTGTAGTTAGTTGTTATTGACAGAATTATCATTTTTATTTCCACAAAATATATTTATTCTTTAACATTATACAACATAATTATCGGAAAAACAAGGTTTTGTTGAGTTCAATAAATTTTTTATTTTTTATATAGATTATTTTTATTAATTTGTGTAACACATTTTTTATTTTATAATAGGATAAGGTGCAAAAATACTCCCAACAGTTATAGCTAGAAGCAATTTTACCCTTAATGTCTAAAATTGTGCAATTATACCCCTAATTTTGGCAGCTAAAAACAATTTTACCCATAACATTGATAAGTTGATCAATTTGAGAAATAATTTATCAAACTCTCTTCTTGGTCATGAACATTGTTATTTACACTTCACATGTGCATGATTTTACCATTGTTAGTAACAGATCACAAACATATGATTAGACGTGAATTTTTTTTTCAGAAAATGAAAAAAATATATTGTCTTTTGTACGACTTGTACAAAAAATTTCCAATATTTCATCGAATTTATAAATATTTATTTTCAAATTTATTATTAAATCACAAAAAATATGAAATCTCTTTTTTAGAACCACTGGTATGTGCAATTGGTGTATAACAAGAAATAAAATATCTATATGTTTTAATAATATCTGAAGTTGACCCAACTTGCCAATGTTAGGGGAAAAATTGCTCTTAGTTGCTAGCGTTATGTGTAAAATTGTACTATTTTAGATATTAAGTGTAAAATTATTCATAGTTGTAAACATTATGGACATTTTTTTTTACATTTTTCCTTTTATAATTTCATCATTAATTAATTTAAAACATGTTCATTTTAGACATTTTAAATCCGAACAGCAATAGTTCAATGTGATTTTACCAAACACTAGTAATTAAACAGCTAATAACAAACAGTTAACAGCAACAGCTAACAGCTTACTGCAACTGCAAACAGCTAACAGCAACTGCAACAGCTACTAATGAACAGCTGAACCAAACAGGGCCTAGGTTTCTTTTTTTATTATAATTGAAATTTCGAATCTTTTTTACAATAGTTGATTATTTATTGGGATAAGGTTCAACCTATCCGAGGATAAGACATAAAAATATTCTTAACGTTGATATGTATGAGCAGTTTTATCCATAAAGTTGACAGTTATGAGCAATGTTATTCATAACGTTAATAAGTTTGATCAATTTCATGTATTCACTACAAAAAAAAAGTTCTTTACTGTCAGAATTTTTCTGCTTTACCGACGGTTAAAACCGTCGCTACATATATTAGCGACGTTTTTTGAAACCGTCGCAAATGTGTTGTTAATGTTGTCGTTGCTACTGGTACCGAGGTTTTCTTAGGGCGGCAGGGTAGGATCTTTAATAGCGACACTTCTCTATCGGCGGTTTAAACCGCCTCTACAACAGGTTTACACACTAACAAGAATACATTTACCTGCGAGAAATCTGTCCTAAGCCGTTTTATTCCGTCAGTAAAATTGTCACTGGAATATTTTTACCATTTTTATAATTTTAAGCATAATATTTTCTGTCGGTAGATTGGATTTGATTTCTTTGGTGGATTCTATAGAGGTGGCTATTTCATGGAGATCAGAGAAAGGGAAAAGGAAAAGGAAAGCGAGTTAATGTTCTGTTGTATGGTGTCCTGATTTGTGAAACCATAAACTTTGGGCTTTTTAGTTGAAAGGCCATATGACAATTTTGTAAAGTGTCACTACAAAACTGTTGTTAAAGGCCCATTTTTTTTTTGTAGTAATTATTAAAAAACATATATATTTTATTTTTAATTTTTAATTTCAATTACATATCGGTTGATTCTCAATATTTCATGTTTTCATGTTTTTTTCGTTTTACCATTTTTTCTATTTTTTTTGTTTTTTCATTTTTTTCGTTTTTCACGACTTTCAAATTTTGTTTCACTTCTTTTTCTAACTTTTTAGTTTTTCTCATTTTTTGTATTTTTAAAATAAATAAAGTTTCCATTTGCCCATACTTTAAATTACATTTTGTTATTTAACAATCTTAATTTAATATATGAATTATAATAATATTTTGTAATAAACTTGTTTTTAAATGGAGAATAAGAGAATAAAATAATACATGTAAATATTTGAATAAAAATTCAACTCAACCCAATCAATCAATTCCTTACATGGGTTAGATTTGAATCCAACCCATAGATAAAATCATTAGGATAAAAATATGTGGATTTGGTTGGGTTTGATTGGTTATATTTGATGGGTTGGTTAATTTTTGTACACCCATATCTTCTTATATTTTTAAAAGTTATCATTAATATATATGCATAACAAAATTACTTGTAATCCGAAAACACGATACGAAATCGACACTAACCCAAACAGGTTAACATGAACACGATTCGAACACGATAATTGACAAGTCTGGTTAAAACGTGTATCACTTTAAGCAAATTCGGAAAAATAGTAGATTATTATAATCACTATATGAGGTCAATATATCATTTCAAGCAAGTTTAAAGAGTCATAATATGTCATTGTAACCAAGTTTGAGGTATCTGTAAAGTTCAAAGGGCTCATCGGATAATTAGGTTAAATAAAAAGAGGGTGAAAGTATAAAGATAAACCTTGTGGTTTGGATCATTTTCAAACATAGACTATGTGGTTTAAAAGTTGATAAAAAAATATACATTAAGATTGATTCAGTTAGCAAATACAGTCAAAATTGGAGAAAAAAATGAATTAAGGGTGAAAATAAGTTTGACTTTTGAGTAATCAGTTTTGTAAATGAAGAGGTGATCGTCTTAACCATATGGACCAATGGAACAAGCACGCCACAACCTAAAAACAATCATCTTAATTTACTCGATTAACAATTAGCACACGACAAATCCATGTGCTCCCACTAGATGATGTACCTCCATTCTCATCCTTACATGTGTCCCAAACATGTAATAGGACTAGGAACCCAGCTCTTTCCCGGAATGCCCTCAGAACCTTATAAATAAGAAGGAAGTTAAAGCAACCAAGGTACATCATATCTTCATATTCTACGATTTCATTCTTCTTCTGCTAAAAACTCTACTAACTTGGATAAGAAGGCGTCGGATCCCGACACTCCATTGATCATTTTTCTGTTTTCTATCAAGTCTTATTACCTTCAATCGGGAATCAAAAAATCATCTCCATCTTTACCCACATCAAAGTCTATTTTGAAATTACAAATAAATGCAAAATCTTTTGTTTTCTGAACCAATTGGTACAGAACACATAAACAAACTATATGTATATTTTATAATGTCTAAAATCGACTCAATTTGGTCAACATTAGACCCTCAATTATACCATTTATACACATAAAATTACATTGCCTCCTGTCAACAATAATAGTATTTTTTTTTTACTTATCCCATTTGAGAAGGTTGATTGCAAGTAGATAGTCTAAATAAGTAGTTGAGTGTGTAGAATTTACTTGAGGATAAATACTCTCTTAACATCCAAGTGAGACAACGTAGAAAATGATTTAATGTTTAGTCATCTAATTACTTTTTATATGTACGTAGACTAACTAATACGCATATGTATCATTCATTAGTCAATTGTGTGTTTAAAAAATTATAACTAACTGTTGTTGTTAATATGTAAAATGACTAATTAATATAAATATATTTTAAATCAATTAACACATCAACATATAAATGTAATTAAGGATGACACAAATACTAGAGATAATATATTGGACCAATTACCTAAGGAACAAGATTCGGAATTGGAATGGAATTTTAATTAATTTTGACCAAATTCGACTAGTTCGATAAAAAAAAAAAAGTCAGTAATATCGTTCGATTTTGGATTCTTTTAATCGGATATTCGATCTAATATAATATTTCTAAGATCTGCATCCATACTAAATGTAATTATAAAATTAGTGTTTTGGTTTTCTCTCATAAATGATATTTTGAAATACATCTTCAAACCTTTAAATGATTAAGGTTCTATTTATAATAAATAAATTCTAAAAAGAATTCATTTACATGTGATTTAAATTTAGTAGTAAATTAGTTATGGTATTTGGTATATTAGATAGTTAAACATAAAAAAAAAATTAATTGAATACTGATTGGAATGAAAGAATTAAAATATATATTTTGCTTTTTGTGCTTTAAATCACCATGTTATGTTATGAACTTTAATAGCAATAAATGGTGACAATAGCCAAACAAAGCCAAATACCTAAAGTAGCTAGTTCTTATGGAGATATTATAGCCCTAGGTACCTTCTATTATAATTAAAATTTTAATTAATTAGCTTAATGTAGTAAATTACATAACTTTTTAATTGTATAATACAAAAAAGTGATGTGTATAGTTTTTGTGCAATGTTATTAGAGAGGTCCAGAGCTAAATGTTCAAGTGTTAAATTCATTATCACTTCATCATTTTCTACAAGAATTTAAGTTCAAGTCTTCAAGAGTATTTGTAATTAATTGGCTAGGGTATTTCGCTTTTATTGCTTTTTGTAGTGTTTTTTTATTTGTGTAAGGTTATATTCCTCACTATTCTCTTGCTGTATTTTTTTCATTTAATGGAATAAAAAAAAAAGTAGAAAAGGTATTTCAATGAGGAAAAAAGACACCACATTTTAAAGTGGAGCTCAATAGAAATATGAGTCGTTTGATTCTTTGCCAAACACTGCTCCAAATTGGTGAAATGCACTTACCGTATTTATTAGTATTATTATTAAAACCACTCCATGTAATTCGAACTCATGACCTCTAGCAGGGGCGGAACTAAGGGGGGTTGAGCCCCGGCCAGCCGCCCGAGAATTGAGAAAAAAATATTTTTTAGTAATGGTGTCTCGTAATATTTTGGAGAGAATTATATTGACTCTATGTAGTATTACATTAATGTTTAAAGGCAGATGAGATGGTTAAGGATGCTTGCTTTTATTTGAGAGGTCCTGTGTTCGATTCTAAAAGGCTAAAAAAAAATTGCCTCAATTATACCATTTATACACCTAAAATTATATTGTCTTCTGTCAACAATAATAGTTTTTTTTATTGAGAAGGTTGATTGCAAGTAGATAGTCTAAAATAATATTTGAGCGTGTAGAATTTCCTTGACGGTAAATACTTTCTTAAATATCCAAGTGAGGGAAATGTAAAAAATGCTTTAATGTTTAGTCAATTAATTACTTTTTATATGTATGTAGGCTAAATAATACGCATATGTATCATTCATTAGTCAATGGTGAAAATTCTCCACTTCCTGTATACCTTTAATCCAAAACAAAACAAACATTACAACCTTAAATTGTGGGAACACATTTAAATTTAGGTAAATTTTCCCTAACTAAATTAAAGGGCCTAAAAACAAGTTTAATTTTGACAAAATCCAAATTACAGAAATCTCCCACAACTTCCAAAAGTCGTTGCTTCTCACTGCAAACAGACAATAAACAGAAAATTGATGTACAAATAAATTAAACACTATCAGAAACTCATAATTGATGAACAAATTGTTGTGTTCTTCAAATTAATTGATAATTAGAATGGAACTTTTGCAGAAAGCAAAAGTTATTCGTCTTCGAAGCTACCATGATAAGTACCTAATAGCAGATTCAGACGAAGAACATGTGACTCAAGATCGAAACGGAACAGTACGAAACGCGAGATGGACGGTCGAATTGATCGAAGATTCGAACGTAATACACTTAAAAAGCTGTTTTGAGAAGTACCTAACAGCCACAAATACTCCATTTCTGTTAGGAATGACGACAGGAAGAAAAGTTCTTCAGACATCGCCAAAGAAACTTGATTCGTCTGTTCAATGGGAGCCTATTAGAGAAGGAGTTCAATTCAAGCTAAAGACGAGATATGGACAATATTTAAGAGCTAATTCAGGGTTACCGCCATGGAGAAATCATGTTACACATGATATTCCTCATAGAAGTTCCACTCAAGATTGGGTTTTATGGGATGTTGATATTGTAGAGATCAGATTACCAGAGCCTCCTAAACCTCCACCTCCTTCTAAACCAGTTCTTGAGAAACTTGATATTCACCATTCTAATCGAGCTAAATTTGAATCTCCGCCTTCGGAACGGATTTCCCCTACTGCAATCTCGCTTAGATCTCCTCCTGGATCTTCACAAAATGAGGTAATCAATCAATCAATCCTCTTTTCTGGTATTTCAATACAATCAATCAACATTTTGTTGAGGTAGTTATTTATTTGTGCAGGAATTTGAAAATGGACCATTAAAAAATGAGGGGAGGGTTATTAATTACAGTGTGGCGAATGAAGAAGGAGATGTAGATGAAAATGAAAAGGAGACCTTGAATTTCAAGGGATTTTCGGTGGAAGAATTGAAGAAGAAATTGGAAGAAGAGACAGGGTTACAAGATATTCTTGTTTGCTCTAGAAATCCCCTTAATGGAAAGCTTTATCCTCTTCGTTTACATCTTCCTCCTAATCACGTTCAGATGTACCTAATTGTTGTTCCCTCATCTGCCAAAGGTTAGCCTCCTCCTCCTCCTCCTCCTTCTTCTTCTTCTTTTTAGGAAAAAACTTCAGAATTCATCTAACAATGCTTGTTTGTGTTTTTCAATCTTCCAGATGCATCAAACATTGGCAGTCCAACAATAGGGTAACGTAATTGAATTCGAATTCGCGAAACAAAACTCATCTTTGTAAATTATGTATGTGTATATAATCCTCAGATTAACTTTATGATGTACCAGAAGCTTTCAGATTATTCCACTACTTTCTGTAATTACTTCCTGAGATCTTCTGAAATTGTTGATATTTTTTGGGCTTCTTTTCATTTTCTGTAGATCAACTTGTAGTTTCTTGTAACTTGATTAATCTTTTAGCTCCACCTGCTAAGAATTGTAGCATAGAATGTATTTGAGGTTGATCCTTATGAGATACATCTCCAGAGACAAATTCATTCACTATTCCATCCACTTCAATCATACTACAACCTGGTGTTTTCTTCATTCCTTTTTCACCAATCATCCTATGAACCTTACGGGCGTCTTCATCTCTTCCGGCGCTCAAATAAATGTTCGACAGCTGCACTAAAGCTGCATCTTCTTCATCCCTATTACCATATTCTACCTCTAAAAGCTCCTTCGCTGCAACTTCTGCAAGCTCAACATTCTTATGGGTTCGACAACTACTTAACATAGCACCCCAAACCGAAGCAAGTGGTTTCATAGGCATTCGCTTTATAAGAGCAAGAGCTTCATCCCATTGCCGTCCCCTACATAGCAAGTCGACTATGCAGCTATAATGCTCATGTTTAGGCATGATTCCGTATCTAGATTTCATATTGTTCAAAAGACGTAGGCCTTCCTCTTGCAATCCTGCGTGAGTACAAGCAGCTAAGACCCCGAGAAGAACAACCCCATCAGGCCGAACCCTGTCTTCCAACTGCATTCTGTCCACGCAACGAATTGCTTCCATTGCATAACCATGTACTGCAAACCCTCCTATCATTGCTGCCCAAGAGAAGGCATTCTTTTTAGGCATATTCTCAAAGACTTCCACAGCTAAATTTATGGTTCCACATTTTGCATACATATCAACGAGAGCAGTTCCGAGGAAGACGTCCAATTTGAATGAGTTTTTCTTAATGTATTCGTGAATCCACTTCCCCTGCGCGAGAGCCCCTGATTGAGCACAAGCAGTCAATGCCGTAGTCGCACAGAACTCATCAGGCTCAACCCCCAAAACAAACATATTCCGGAAAACCCTCAAAGCCTCACCCCCCAAATTGCAATCAACATAACCATTTATAAGCACATTCCATTGAACAACATCTGGGTCAGTAATTTCATCAAACATCTTCTGTGCATCATCCATGAGTTTACATTTTGTATATAATCTAACAACCGCAGTTTGAATATGCCCATCTGCTGAAGCCATTCCATTTTTACACACCCAACAATGCATTTGCTTACCCAAATTAATCCAACACACATTTGCACAAGCAAAGAGAACAAAATGAAAAGTATGGTTCTGGGGCCTTACATTAGCATCTCTTAACATGAAATCAAAATAAGTGAGAGCCAAATGCGGCTGTGAACTACGAGAATATGCTCTAATAATAGTGTTATAAATGAAAGAATTGGGCGTTTGGATATGGGTGAAGAGATGAGAAGCATAAGAGAGATTACCATGTGGAGAGAGAGCGCAGAATGAAATGAGTTTGCTGATAGCATAGTTGTCGCTGTGGATATCGTTAACAATGAAAATTGCATGAAGGGATTTGAGTTGACGCATAGTTGCGCATTTTTCCGCCAGGGAAATGAAACGGTTCCATGAGTTGATGCCGAGTCTGGTTCCATGTAAGAGTTGACTCATTTATGTTGTTCAGCTCAGTTCGTTACAAGCTTTAAAGAGAATATATATCAAGTTTGATTATGCTACCTGGTTTTGGTTTTTCAACAAACATATAACTTTCGCTTTCTATTTAAAATAACAATTGGCAAGATTCCATTCAAAAATATTTGGCCTAATACACAATACACAAATAACCCATTAACTTGTACAAATGTTGCAACGGCCTCCCTCAACTTTCAATTGTAACAACTTATCCCTTAAACTTGTCCAATTGTAAAACATAACCTTAAATTGAGAATTTTTTTATCTCGTATTTGAAGCAACCGTAAAAACGTTTCCCCGGATTTATATCACGCCAAAGATCTGATTATCAGACTTTGTATTTCACATGTTTCTTCAATTGCAATCCATGTCAACAATTTGGGGTTATATTTTACAATTGGACAAGTTCATAGGGTTATTTGTGTATTAGGCCAAAATATTTTTATGTGATACCTTAATAAATATTCTTATTTTCGCATTTTTTACACGTCTTTCGAATTAAGAAGATTCACGGACGTTCCATATGAAAAAATGAATATGCCTTAAAAATGCGAACAATACTTTCCAGCAATGTCAATCGAGATCTATCGTTCGCCTTAGTATCCGTGCGGAGAAGAAAGGAAAGTCCTTGGGTTGCTGGAGGCGGTTACACAAAGTATAGTTATCACATGACGGAGCACGATACCTACGCCATAACAGCCTGAAGACCTTAGAATCAACTGAAGTGATGACACCTCACAGCATGCTACTACATAACAGGATGCACCACCTGATATCGTTAAGTTAGAAGATTGTATAGTCCATTAAAGGATGACACGTGTTCGATCAATCATTAGAGCACACTCTCAAGGTTATGACAATTACCCTTACCAGTCACCAATATTTAATCGTCTTCAACCTCTTTGCAACATTCTATGACTTAAACATTGGAATAGATTCGCCGGATACCGCAACCTCTGATCCGTTGTTACTTCCGTTTCAAGTGATTCAATGAGGTTTTAGAAAGCTACGCATATTACACCACATGAATGGTATATGAATATTGTTAACATTTTTCCTTCTTTGAGTATTTTAGTCTTTTATGCATTTTCTCAATAAGGCTATAAATAGTCTGTGTAGTGGTTTGAAGATATACAAAAATTGAGTAAATAGTTTGTGGCTATTTTCTCTCCAAAAGATCTGTGTTCATTCTATTATTCATCCTATTTCTTTTCTACTGTTTCTATTGTTTAACATGGTATCAGAGACTGAGGAATCGATCTGATTTTTCATCCGCAACTGCACTTTCCCTCGATTCAGTATTTTCTTCTTGATCCAGTATTTCTCTCGATCTGTTTTTTCCCATCCTATTCTTTGGATTCAAGTTCATCATGGATAATGATGATTTTCGCTCATTATCTCCCAGGCGAGATCGATCTAGGTCAGATTCAACTCCTACCTCAAAACTTTTCCGATTGAATACAAATGATACGCCCGGAGCTGTTCTGGTAAGTTCATCTTTAACTGGTGAGAATTATTTTGCTTAGAGTCATGCAATGCTTCTTGCGTTACGCACAAAGAAGAAAATCGCGTTTGTACAACAAACCGATATTGAACCAGATGTAGATTCAGAGGAATATGAAGCTTGGGATCAAGCTGACAGTATGGTGAAATCATGGATTCTCAATTCTATGAGTAAGGAGCTTGCAGAATCATTCTTCTATCCATCTACTTCTCGATCTCTTTGGAATGAGCTTGAGAATCGATTTGGTACTTCTAATGGACCACAATTATACAAGCTTGCTAAAGATCTTTCTACCTTTTGCCAAGGTAATCTACCAGTCTCAAGCTATTTTACACAATTATCTCGTCTCTGGAATGAATTTGATCATCTCAGACCTCCACCATTGTGTAAATGTGGAGCACATTCTAAAATGATGGCTCAACAAGAAGGCGATAGATTATTACAATTTCTTCTTGGATTGAATAATGGATATGATAATGTGAAGAATCAAATCCTTCTTCTCGAGCCGCTTCCAGATCTTAACAAGGCATATTCAATGATTATGCAAGTTGAAAAACAGAGAGAACTCAGTTCATCTCAACATGTTGAAATTGCTAATTTCAGTAAGCAGTCCAATTCACAATCTAGTCGAAGATCTTTTCCTTCTACTGGATCTAGCACAGTCAGTTCGACTCCTGCATCTAGCACAGCCAGTTCGACTCCTGCATCTAATACAGGATCAATTCAGAAGAAAGATTTTGTGCGAAAAGAAGACAGATATTGTGATCATTGTTATCGAACAGGACATACAAGAGATACTTGTTTTCGACTTACTGGTTATCCAGATTGGTACAATGCAAATTTCAAGAAGGATGGGAAGAAAAAGGGGAAATCTGATCAAGCTCATTGTGCTGCATCTATGGAGTCATCTACATATATCTCTGGAGGAGATGTTTCACCTCAATTTGCTTCATATATTGATTCTGCAATCTTGAAAGCGCTAAAGACTCAACAAAATTCCTCTGTGCAAGATGTTTTTACACCATTTGCAGGTGTAGTTGGTATGTTTCCTAACTCAACTATTAACATAGACTGGATTGTGGATAGTGGAGCAACATCACATATGAGTGGATGTTTGCATTTGTTTTCCTCTGTGTCTAAGTTAGCTAATCCTAATTCTGTGCATCTTCCTAATGGGCATAGTGTTATGGTTGATACAGTTGGTATAATCTCTTTTACACAGACTTTTAAGCTACATAATGTATTTTACATTCCTGCTTTTAAGTACAATCTGATGTCTGTTGGTCAGTTATTGACTCAGGCTAAGGTGACAGTCCAATTTCATATTGATCATTGTGTCTTACAATCCTATTCTACTGGTTCCAATCTAACTATAGGCTCTTTTTCAAATAGACTGTATCACATATCTGCAGAGTCATTCTCTAAACTGACTTTACAAAACTATGTTTCTCCCTCTTCTCAATGTAATGCTGTTTCTCAACCGCCAATTCTACCATAAAACCTATGTCACCAGAGGTTAGGACATCCATCCCCTGCTCTTTTGCCTCATATTCAAGAAATTCCTTTTTACCCTGAGTCTCATTCCTGTCCTGTGTGTCCCCTAGCAAAACAGAAAAGGATGTCATTTCCCACTAGTCATATCACTACTCAAACAAAACTAGATATGTTACATATGGATTTATGGGGCCCTTATCTTAAAACCTCATTGACTGGTGCAAATTATTTCCTTACCATAGTCGATGATCATACTAGGTTCACTTGGTTGATTCTCCTTCAAAATAAAGCACAGGTGTCATTTGCTATTGAAAAATTCTTAAACATGGTTTATACTCAGTTCTCTTGTTCAGTCAAGGTTATTAGGACTGATAATGGTAAAGAATTTTTCAATAACAATTGTTATCAACTCCTTACCAAACTTGGCATTCTTCATCACCATAGTTGTGTTTATACTCCACAACAGAATGGTGTTGTGGAGAGAAAACATCAACATATCCTAGCTGTTGCCAGAGCTTTGCTCTTTCAAGCTTCAATGCCCACTCTGTTTTGAGGAGAAGCAGTTACTATGGCTGCTCATTTAATCAATTTTCTTCCTAGTAAACTTCTAAAATGGTCCACTCCTTATTCTCAATTCTATTCTACATCACCACCTTATCATATTCTGAAGGTTTTTGGATGTCAATGTTTCCATACTATCACTCATCACAAATCAAAATTAGAGCCCAGGGCTAGTGAATGGGTTTTTCTAGGATATCCGGTGAATCAAAAGGGATATAAAATATGGGATCTTACTCAAGAAAAACTCATAGTGTCTAGGGATGTCATGTTTTATGAACAAATATTCCCCTATTCTATTCTCAAAACCTCCTTTGAGGTTCCTCTTCCTTGTCCCATGGATGATCCCATCTTACTTGATTCTATATTTGTTCCACCACCACTACCACAACAATCTCCAATTCAATCTCCAATTCCCTCACAGTATATTCCTACTGATGATTCAATTCCTTCTTCTCCTAATCCTGCTGTTACAAAACCTACTTCTTCTATCTCTGATCGTCAAAGACCGCTAAGGCAACACAGGAAGCCAGCTTGGCTAAATTATTTCGTTTCTAATGTTAATCTTCAGTCCTCCTCTTACCCACATTTCTCACCTCTTCCCTCTTATACTGTACCTCACATGGCTTTTTTGATCAATCTATATCAACTTAAAGAACCCAAGAATTATGATGAGGCTAAGACTAATCCCCTATGGGTTGAAGCTATGCATAAAGAATTATCAGCTCTTGAAGATAATGGCACTTGGATCCTAACTACTCTTCCTCCTTCTAAAAAGGGCATTGCTAGTAGATGGATTTTTAAAATTAAGTACAAGCCTAATGGAGAAGTAGAGAGGTTCAAAGCACGGCTTGTGGCCAAGGGCTATAGCCAATTGTATGGAGAAGATTATTTTGATTCCTTTAGCCCTGTAGCAAAAATAGTGACAGTACGACTTGTGCTTGCTATAGCTACCAGTAAACAATGGCCAATTCATCAATTGGATGTGAACAACGCTTATCTACATGGGTTCATCGAAGAAGATCTTTATATGCAGCCTCCACAAGGTTATAATAAAGCAATGTCTGGGCAAGTGTGTAAGCTTGTCAAGTCACTTTATGGGCTGAAACAAGCTGGGAGGCAGTGGAATAAAGAGTTAACCAGCATTCTACTCACTTTTGGTTTTCACAGATCCACACATGATCATTGTCTTTTCTTACACATCACAGATTCTTCATTCACCATTCTTGTGGTATATGTGGATGATATTTTGCTCACAAGAACTAGTTTGTAGCTTATCAATGATATCAAGGTTTTTCTCCATAACAAGTTCACCATTAAGGATCTAGGCAGTGTAAAATACTTCTTGGGTATCGAATTGGCAAGGGATCATGCTGGTCTTACTTTAAGCTAGACTAAGTATTCAAGGGATATTCTTCTTGATGCTGGAGTTATGGAAATGCAGCCTGCTTCTAGTCCTTTATCACATGGCATTATCCTCACTGATTCAGGCACTCCTTTGCCTGATCCTTCCAAATATAGAAGGCTGGTTGGTAGATTGTTGTACCTGAATTTTACAAGGCCAGACCTTACATTCGCCACTCAACAGCTATCTCAATATATGCAAGTGCCTTGTAATCATCATCTGCAGGCAGCAATTCATGTTCTGAGATATTTGAAAGGAACTCTACATCTTGGACTTTTTTATTCTGCTAACTCTGTTTTCACCTTGACAGCATATTGTGATGCTGACTGGGGTACTTGTAGAAAATCCCGGAGGTCTGTCACGGGGTTTTGTGTGTTTTTGGGGAAGTCTTTGATTTCTTGGAAGGCCAAGAAACAACCTACAATTAGCAAGTCCTCAGCAGAAGCTGAATATAGAAGTATGTCAACCACAGCATGCGAGTTGAAATGGCTCTCATATTTGTTGACTGACTTCAAAATTGACATTACTTATCCGGTGAAGCTATTTTGTGATAACACATCAGCTATTCAGATAGCCAAAGACCCTATTGATCATGACAGAACCAAACATTTTGACATCGATGTACATGTCATCCGAGAACATGTAGAGAATGGATTCCTTTGCACTATTTATGTTTCTTCAGAATGTCAACTAGCAGATCTATTCACAAAATCTATGTCTGCTTCACAGATGTTTGATGCTTTGGTTCAAATGAGATTAGTTCAATTGCCTAGTGTTTAGGCTTAAGGGAGGAGTGTTAACATTTTCTCTTCTTTGGGTATTTTAGTCTTTTATGCATTTTCTCAATAAGGCTATAAATAGTCTGTGTATTGGTACTTTGAAGATATACAAAAATTGAGTAAATAGTTTGTGGCTATTTTCTCTCCAAAAGATCTGTGTTCATTCTATTATTCATCCTATTTCTTTTCTACTGTTTCTATTGTTTAACAAATATAAAATTTACAAGCATGTTTTTATGTACTTCAAGAGTTGTTAACATGATTTTCACATTTCCATATTTTTTGATTGATTCTAAATTATATGACAGGTCAACAAACTTAATGCGTAACACACTACAAGAAATTAGACTATTCGTAACAACAATTATTGTCACATAATTCTGAAATGTTGTCACGTAAAAGTTTATGTGACAATAAGTAGTGATAACACTGGAGAAACTTCTGATCGGAACACGTCCCTGTGAGGCGCCGTTGGGATCGGCCGGGGACACTCCGATGCCAAAGTCAGTAACGAATATGGAGAAATTGTATTGACAAAGCTTAGCGAAGAGTAAGAATGAATGTACCTTGATAGCCTAGACAAGTAGGCTATAAATAGTTGATGGATTTGTAACTTCTAGGTAACTAGAAAGTCTCCATTAATGCTCATTTAATGGTGGTTACAAGTCACTCTTAACCTGGCGGGTTAAGACTATTAATGATTCATTTAATGATCATTATGGCCGAGTCGGCGGTTAGCCGTTACTTAGGTAAATGGAGAGACTCGCCTTAGAGGTTCGCCAGCGGATCTCTTAGAGCTAGTCCAAGGGGATCCGCCGGGCGGCTTCCTGTGCTACGTGGCACACACTTGAGGTAATTATCTCTTTTGGTCCTTACGATAATATCCCGGTGTTATCAGAAGCCCCCCCAAAATGCCCTTAAAGTCCTTTAGGGCTTTTGGACTTCTGCACGCCGTCACACGCTTCCATATTACTGAACACTCTATTCGATGTCCTTTTATGGCCGACATGTGTAGTGACACCATAGTTATGGCGGATAATCTTTAAAGGAATACTACCAGCTTTTGATTTCGTTTTTTCGTTAGGTTCTGTTCCTTAGGAGATATCTTTACTGGTGGCGAATCTATGACTGTGGAGGAGGATCCTCAAGCGGCAAGGGCGAAGAAAAGAGGGGATGCCCCTATTTTTTCGCTTTTGCTTAGAGATTTTGGTTTGGAGTAGGTGGCCAGCCATACTCCATTGTATGAACCTTTGTGAAGGTTTTGAAGCTGTTCTATTCCTTTTTAGAGGAAGTAAAGCTGCCCAGAGGTTCAATTTGCTACCTATCTTTGAGGTGAAATGATCCGCCCGCAGGACTTATAGATCCTTCTCTGGGAAGGGTATGAGAGTGTAGAGACCTTGCGTCCAAGGATCGTTTTAACTCTTTCGGTGACCATGATCTGCCAAGTGGCGGATCTATTGTGAACGTAGAGAACTTGGGATGTTCTCTTTATGGAATACTGAAATTGCAACAGTAAAGGACATAAAAATGATCAACAATGTTTATTAATGGGAAAAAACACCTTATTACAGCGAACATGTCTTTATAAAGGAGCTTCTTTGAAATCTTTTAACAAGAAAAGTCTCATGGGAAAAAGCTTGCTACGGGGAAAAGAACACTTAAGACCGGGATCACGCTTCATTTTCCGACGAAGTATTTGCGGAGATTTTGGAGATTCCATATGCGTGGTAGCGTATTGCCCTCCATGTCTTGTATTTTGAATGTGGCTGGTCCTACCTTCTCCACTATCTGGGATGGACCTATCTAATTGATCCCTAACTTGCCTTTGCCTTCTCGAGATTGGATTTTATCAGCTTTAAGAAGCACCAGATCCCCTATCTTTAGATCCACAAGCTTGACATTTTTGTCATGATAGGATGCAATCCGCTGTTTATACGCTGCCATGCGTACATAGGATTGGTTCCTGCGGTCCTCAACCTGATCTAGGCGGTCCCTCAATCGTTTATCATTATCCTCCTCGCAATAAAAGGTCACTCGATCACTGGGGACTTGTATTTCAACTGGGATTACAGCCTCTACTCCATGAGAAAGGGCGAATGGCGTTTCTCCCGTAGCAGTTCTTGGAGTGGTACGATAGGCCCACAAAACACTTGTAAGTTGATCCGCCCATTTTTTGTCGTGTTCTCCCAGCCTCTTTTTTATCCCTTTTACAATCGTTCGATTGGTCACTTCGGTCATTCCATTGGACTGAGGATAATAAACGGAGGCGAATCTGTTCAGGATGCCCAATCCTTCACAAAAAGCTTTGAACTTGCCACAGTTAAACTGCGTTCCGTTGTCGGTGATGATGGTATGTGGAATGCCGTATCTTCCCACGATGTTGTCCTTGACAAACTCTACTATCTGTTCTGCTGTAATGGAGGAAACAGCCTCGGCCTCTACCCATTTGGTGAAATGGTCCACTGCTACTATTACATACCTCTTTTGTCGGCGAGTTGGAGGAAACGGGCCAACAATGTCTATTCCCCAGAGGGCGAACGGACGACCTTCGATGATTGGTTTCTGGATGTGTTTGATAGTGTGTGATTCATTCGCATGAATCTGGCAATTGTGGCAAGATTCTACCAAACTCTGGGCATCTAACTCGGCTATGGGCCAGTAGAAACCTGCTAATCTGGATTTTTTCAAAATCGCGGCGGATGCTTCATGTGACCCACAAGACCCCTCATGTAGCTCCCTAAGGATTCGCCGTCCCTCTTCAGGTAGAATGCACTTCAACCAAGGATGGCTAAAGGATTTCCTATAGAGACCATCGTTGATCAAGGAGAAATAAGCTGCTCTTTTGATTATCCTTCGCGATTCCTCTTTATCCTCAGGTAATGTTCCATTTAGCAGATATTGACGAATGACCGTCCTCCAATCATCTTCCACTGTTGTGAGTAGGGATACTTCTGCAGATGCGAATGCCGGAGCCATTTTTACCTCGAAGGGACAGTCCGGATCCGCCCAATTTGCCTCATAAGAAGCCATTTTGGCCAATTGATCCGCCTCCGTATTGGATTCTCTTGGTATGTGAACCAATTCCCATCTGGCTTCTTTAGCTTCAAGGTTATCTAGCAATTTTTTGACTTCTGCTACATATTTGGCCAGGATCTCGTCTTTTACCTCGTAATTCTTGATGACTTGGTTGACCATTAGTTTTGAATCGCTGTAGATCACGATCCGTTCTGGGGTGATCTCTTGGAGTAGACGTAGACCCAATATCAGAGCTTCGTACTCAGCAGCATTATTAGTGGCATGGAAATTTAATTTTGCTGCGTAACGTAATTTTATATAATGGGGACCTTTGATCACTACTCCCACCCCTGCTCCATCTGCCGATGAAGCCCCGTCGGTATACATCGACCATTCTTCTAACGGAGGTTTGGGATGAGATATCCCCTCATCAGTGAATTCATTCACGAAGTCCGCCAGGACTTGACTTTTCAATGATGACCTGCTTTCATATCTTACATCAAATTCGCCCAGGCGAATCGCCCATTCCATCAACCTTCCTGAAGTGTTCGGCTTCTGTAATACTTTTCTCATTGGTATATTGGTACGAATTATTACTGTATGCGCCTGAAAATATGGCCTAAGGCGAATTGCCCTGGTTACAACAGCCAGTGCCATTTTATCTAGTTTTGAATATCTGGTCTCAGCATCTTTCAAAACCTTACTCACGTAATAAATTGGGAACTGTTGGCCATCCTCCTCCCGTATCATGACCGTGCATACGGCTTTATCTGTGACCGATACATACATGTATAAATCTTCTCCCTTCAAAGGTCGACTCATCATAGGTGGCTCTGTGAGGAATCGTTTAATTCCTTCAAAGGCATTCTGACAATCTTCATTCCACTCGAACGCTTTTTGCTGCTTGATAACTTCGAAAAAAGGCTGACATCTACGGGCTGAGCAAGAGATAAACCTGCCCAAGGCTATGATACGCCCATTAAGGCGTTGTACCTCCTTGATGTTCTGGGGCGCTTGCATCTCGAGAACTGCTTTGACTTTGTCAGGATTTGGGCTAACTCCTTTTTCGCTGATCATGAATCCTAAAAATTTTCCATATGTGGCTCCAAAAGTGCATTTCTCAGGATTCAACTTGATGTTGTGATGCCGGAGTACGCCCAGTACTTCCTTTATATCTTCTGCATGCCTTTCTGCCGTCGTGCTTTTAATGATCATGTCATCTACGTAGACGGAATAATTTCCACTTTTATTGTCCGCGAATATCTTGTTCATCATCCTCTGATATGTAGCTCCCGCATTCTTGAGCCCGAAGGGCATAACTTTGAAACAATAAGTGGCTTGATGCGTCACGAACGAGGTCTTGATTCTATCCGAGGGTTCCATAGGGATTTGATGATAACTAGACTTTACATCAGTAAAGGAATACATTGCGTGACCGGCGGTTCCATCTACAAGCATGTCTATGCATGGCAAAGGATAATTGTCTTTGGGGCAAGCTTTATTAAGATCTGTGAAATCGATGCACATACGGTAAGATCCGCCAGCTTTCTTGACTAGTACGACGTTCGCCAACCACTAGGTATAAAGCACCTCCTCGATGGCATCCGCCTTTTAGAGCTTGGCGATCTCATCCTCAATCACTTTTTGCCTTTCCGGACCATGGTTTCTCCGCTTCTGAGCCACAGGGATAGCATTTTTGTCGATGTTGAGTTTGTGGGTGATCACATCTGGGCTAATCCCGGGGAGTACTTCGTCCTTCCAGGCGAAGACATCTTCAACTTCGCCAAGTACTTTGGTAATCGCATCTTTAATCTTGCCTTGTAGCCCTTTAGCTATTCGCACCTGCTTCCCCTCAGCCATAGGGTACATTTCGGTTTCGCCCAAAGCCATTGTGACGTGGTCCTCTTCATCTTCTTCCTTAGATTGAGGGCGAATCATTAAGGATGCGGAATATGTTTCTTGCGCCACCTTCTGACAACCTTTAACCATCACACCTCCCTTGGCCACGGGAATGTAAAGTGTTAGATGGCGAATGGAGATAAGAGCTGCAGCTTCGGAGATAAAAGGTCGTCCAAGGATAATATTGTAAGCTAGTAGTCCATCCAAGATCAAAAACTCCACATCTCCTTTCCAAACTTGACTATCCCTAGTAAGCTCGCAATCCAAAGTAACTTCACCTTTCGTCCGAATGGTATGACCAGTGATTCCCAAAATATCGACCACGGTTGGTTCTACTCGGACGGGATCAATCTTGAGTTTGGCGAAAGCTCCTCGAGTAATGATGTTACATGAACTTCCCGTGTCAATCATTACCCGCCTCATTTCCCAACCTTCAACCATCATGGTGACGACCAGTGCGTCTGCATGAGGCGCAATCTCCGGACCTGTATCTGAGAAAGGGTGATTTAACGACGCCTTCTCAAGGATGGTTGTCCTTGCTTTCTTCAATGTTGGCTGATAACCTGGTCCGCCAGCAATGACATTAATGATGCTTTTTCTCTTCCTCTTCAAGTCATCCTTGAGTCTATCATCTACGTTTCCTTTCATTTGGATGAACCGATCCATTTTACAATAATTTTTAAGAGTGGTTGTTCCTGTACAACCAGCACTTGATGGTGTAATTATCAGTGATTCAATCCCAGAGGAGGGAGTTTGCTTTTCATTGGTCATGACGTTTCAATGTGAACGGAAAAATCCTTTATTAGATCAAGGATTCCACGTTCACCGCACCAATTGATAACACTGGAGAAACTTCTGATCGGAACACGTCCCTGTGAGGCGCCGTTGGGATCGGCCGGGGACACTCCGATGCCAAAGTCAGTAACGAATATGGAGAAATTGTATTGACAAAGCTTAGCGAAGAGTAAGAATGAATGTACCTTGATAGCCTAGACAAGTAGGCTATAAATAGTTGATGGATTTGTAACTTCTAGGTAACTAGAAAGTCTCCATTAATGCTCATTTAATGGTGGTTACAAGTCACTCTTAACCTGGCGGGTTAAGACTACTAATGATTCATTTAATGATCATTATGGCCGAGTCGGCGGTTAGCCGTTACTTAGGTAAATGGAGAGACTCGCCTTAGAGGTTCGCCAGCGGATCTCTTAGAGCTAGTCCAAGGGGATCCGCCGGGCGGCTTCCTGTGCTACGTGGCACACGCTTGAGGCAATTATCTCTTTTGGTCCTTGCGATAATATCCCGATGTTATCAAGTAGTTGTCACGAGGGTTGTCACGTAAAAGTCTGTTGCTAATAGTTTTTGACAAATGTGACAATAAAATATTGTTACAAAAATTGTTATTATTTGTGATAACAAATATGTTGTCACGCTAATTTTAATTGTTACAACTTTTATTGTAACTGAAAATTAAAATATTGTTACAATAGAGTATGTTGTCACATATTCTCTTTCAATTCAAACTAAAATCATGTGATAACTTTAATCAATTGTCACTGAAAAAAATATTTGTGACAATTATTATTGACACAAAATATAGATTCGTAACAATTTTTGTTATTGTAACAATTGAATACTAATTACAAATTTTTTTTCTATATTATCAAAAAATATATTTATTGTTGGTTCTTGAACTTATTAATTACACTTATATACTGCAATATTAAGTTGTCACTCATGAACTCCCATGCCGATTTTATTTGGTTGGACATTCGCATTACTAAAACATATACTATTAATTGTAAAAATACAAAAAAAATAATAAAATTATATACAAAAAGTAATATATTTTATTGATTAATTTTTAAATAGTACAACCATATATATAAAATTATCAATTTAAGGCATAAATGTTAATAATTGAACCAATTATTTTAACTACACGAGCATAAAATATACAAGGGTCACAATAGCCAATAGCTCATCATAAGATGCAAGACCCTCAACCTCTAACCAACTTGCATAACATCCACTTGAAGAGAAAGTTTTCCTCTATTTTTAATCAAACTAGAAATGAGGAAATGTAGAAGATTGTGTCCATCTTGTACACCAGCGATGACATAAAAAAAAAAAAAAACATGTCATTTTCCCTTTTTTCAATCAAGCAACTCAAAAACTCTAAAAAAATTGGCCTTGTTCATGGTGCTCAGAAAACAGAAGGATTCTCATATTCCTTCTTTCCCATCAACTCTTTTGATTCTTCAAAGCATACCAAATAGCATGGCAAACCATTGATTCCTTAATGTCTGTGACAATTCATGTCGGATAGCTTCATGAAATTGCAACATGTTCCACGATGGATGATTTAATCCTCCTTGTAATTTTGCAATCTAATAAAATGGACAAATTACAAACAATAAGTAATTGATCAAAATCAATGGTAGATAAATTGAAATAAAAGGTAATAAGGAGGAAGATAATAACCACATCTTTGACCATGCCTGAGAACACAAAATTAAAAAATAGGAAACAAAAAGCTCAATTACAGCAGTTGAAGATACAATAATGATGTGGGCATAGTTGTTAAATTGAGATTCGACTCGTGACTCGAAATCTCATTTTGCGAATCGAGACTCGTGAATCGAATCGTAAGATTCGGATCAAATTCAAAATGCTATAAAAAAAATAAAATATTAACCATATTTAACTTTAAATATTAGTCCAAAAATGCAATTTTAATATCTAAATAGAAATTATATCTAGTTATAAAAAAAAGTAGAGACAGACAGAACATAGAAAATAGAAAGAATAAAGAGTAGAAGAAGATAATAATAAATAAATAGAAAAGAAGAGAGAAGGTATTGGAATTTGTAAAGTGAAGAGTTATCTAACTGAAACTATTTGTGTTTCATACGTTTTTTTGTTTTGTTTTTGTAAAGTGAATAGTCATCTTCTTCTGCTTTAAGTTTTTTAGTTGTTAAAAATTGGGTTTTTTTTTTTTAAATGGTGGCCTGATTGACCGACTCGGGTGACTCGATGAATCGGCCGAATTGATAGTGACTCGGCCGATTCATGAAGCTTTCGAGTCGTACCATAGATACGACTCGAATTCTTCATGAATCGTATCGAATCGTACGAATCGAATCGACTCGCGACTCGTACGATATGTGGGCAATACAATTCCACACATACCAGTGCTTTCATGGCGAGATAGAGCACATGAAACTATGCCCAATTAAATTTGCTATCTGATAGAAATAAATGCAAAGAAAACTCAGATTTGATTACATGCATCATATCTGGAAGAATTTTGATTTTCGGTTTTTACAGTACCCTTATCAACGATTTTCTTTTTTAGCAGCTTTGGGTTGGAGAGCGGATGCGAAACAGGATTCCATTTTTTCAGTGGAATTCCGCTCTAAAAAATACTTCAGAAAGAGAAAAATTAATGAGCATAGACTTTCCTGAAAAAAAGCTGTGCATATTAGATGTCACAATTTAGTTAATGATGGTGGGTTAGAGGGAGAGAGTATTGTACAGGAGTAGTATTAGGGATTAGAGATGGTGGTTGAGAGGGATGACCACGATTTAAAACTATCTTTCATATATTTCCTTTATTTTTTTTCTAAAATTTCCTTTATTGTTTTAATTGTTAAATTAATATAAAATAAAAGCTAATAAAACTTTTTTTTTTGTATATGTATATATATCCTTTATTGTTTTAATTTTTTAATTAACATAAAGTAAAAAATTTATATAACCACTATAATTACATCGTCACATATTTTTATAATTATTAATCATCATGCAAAAATATTAGTATCCAATAAATCTCTTTTTACAAAATTAATAAATAATTTGTGTTAATTTTTTTAGATTGTCACAAAATTAAATTTTATATTATAACTATATTGTCACGGATTTTTAATTTTTATTTAAAATTATTAATGATAACAAAAAATATTACAAATAAAATTGATTGTCCCAGAATTAAGAAAATAATTTGTGACAACTGTTTTAAATTGTCACATAATTAGATTTTATGACAATTAAAAATATATTGTCACATATTCTAGAATTTTAGTTACAACTAGTAACTATAACAAAATATTTTAGTTACAAACAAAAATTTATCGTCACGAAATTAATAAATAATTTATAACAATTTCTTTTAAGTTGTCACGAAATTAATAAATAATTTATAACAATTTCTTTTAAGTTGTCACGAAGTTAATGTGTGTGACAATTATAAATGTGTTGTAACATATTTTATATGTATCGTTACAATTTTATTCGTTACATAAAACTTTTAGCTACAAGTAAGAGTTATTGTTACAAAATCATTATTTATTTGTGATGATTTTAAAAATTTTTATCACAAAATTATATTTTTGTGATAATTAAACATTATTGTCATAAATAATTGGGTTTTTGTTACAATAATTTATGCGACAATTCAATTATTATCACAAATATTAGGATTTCTTGTAGTGACATAACAATGACTAACACTGTTGGTTGAATTATTATTGCTTTTAAAAAGATTCAAAATTCCTTAATCTAAAATTTTAAATCTAATTGATTCTAAATAATGTTGTCTACATTCTTTAAGTAAAAAAGAGAGATTTGTTTTGTTTGACAGCAAAGTAATATAAGCTGCCGAAACTTGGAAGTCAAATAATGTTCACATAAAAGAAAACTTGCAAGTCAAACATTATATAGAACCTAAGCTATATGTATATATATATATAAACTGAAGAAGCAAGCATGAAGCAGAAATAGAATTACAAAATCAATTAACAATGGAGAAAGGAAAGAAGAGAATGGCAGTTCTAGTTGGGTGCAATTATCCCAATACCCCAAACGAATTACACGGATGCATCAACGATGTCATATCAATGAAAGAAATGCTTATAAACCGATTTGGATTCGACCAAAATCACATTCAGCTACTCACAGACGCACCTGGAACAACAACTGAGTCGAAAATCCCAACTGGTGCAAACATAAAGAAGGCACTTTATGAAATGGTTGATCAATCTGAACCCGGTGATGTTCTCTTTTTCCATTACAGTGGTCATGGCACTACCATTCCTTCCCTCCTTCCCTTTAGGCACGATGAAGCCATCGTTCCCTGCGATTTCAATCTCATCACGGACATGGATTTTCGGCAATTGGTGAACCGGGTACCAAAGGGAGCAACTTTCACAATGCTATCAGATTCATGTCACAGTGGAGGCCTCATTGATAAAGAGAAAGAGCAGATAGGCCCTAATTCATTAGGCCCCTCAAAAACAAAAACAGCAGCTTTGTCCTGTAATTCTAAGGCAATCCCATTTGAGTTCATACTCGAACACTTGAAATCCGTGACAGGGATAAACACATCGGACATAGGAACTCACTTGTTGGAGTGGTTTGGAGGAGATGCTAGTTTGAAGTTCAGAGTACCATTAATTGAGTTTGATCCGTATGAATCATTGAGAGAAGACCAGGGGATATTGCTGAGTGGATGTCAAGCAAATGAGACGTCTGCGGATATGAATCCAAGTGAAGGTGGGGGGAAAGCTTATGGGGCGTTTAGTAATGCGGTGGAGATAGTGTTGAAGGGGGATTTAGGTGCAGTGAGTAATAAAGAAGTTGTGGTTATGGCTAGGAAGGTTTTGGAGGATAATGGGTTTCATGAGCAGCATCCTTGCTTGTATTCAAGTGATCATAATGCTGATGCTGTATTCTTATGCCACCATCCATAGCCTGCAATTCTTCTTTCTTTTTAATTCATTATATATTTTATTGTTTCCGAAGAATTACATAATAAATCATGTGTCAATGTAATACATAATGGGCATCTCCATGTCAAAAGCTTGCTCTAATAAAATGATTTCATTCAATTTTCTTGTACGAATAAGAAGCCTTTTTCGTAGACCTGCTAATTGAACGATTTGAATCGAGCCTGCATGTAAATGTTTTTGTGCAAGTCCAGCTAGCTTATCCCATAAAAAAGACAGGCTTAGAGCAAGCCCGAGATTTTTGTATAATCACATGTACAACTCATTGAAGAGAGCATGCTCAGGCTGGCAGAGCCACATATACATACATACAATATACTAGAAACATACCCGCACGATGCGCGGGCTTATATACTATAAGTGCCAAACAATTTATAGTAATATACAAAGAAAAATCAACTACCCGTAACCCAATACTTCCACTTGTTGCTGTGGATATTATTTATGCCATGAAAATAACACCAAAAACATAATAGAAAGTGAAGCAACCTTAAAACATATATGTATTTACAAAAGAAAAAGAGCATAGTTTCAAAAAAAAAAAAAAATGCAAGATGAGAACATGTAGATAAATTACATCTCAATTTCTGTAAATTGAATTTATGATTGTTGCACAATTTAGCACATGTAAAAACCCAGAAAATAACTGTGCCTTAAAATTAGAACTATAAATTAATATATTGCAAACTAAATAAATTTCAATTAGAATTTCTATACATGTTCATATTCAATAGACCATCTAAAATACCAATATATGCTCATAGTAAAAACTAAGATAAATGGATAACAATTAATGCTTATTACGATATCAATTATATACATAAAACAATAGTAAAGAAACTTGAAGATAATCTGAACCAAACAGATTTGATGTGGTATCTGTAGTAATTGAGTAACAAAAGAGGTAAAAAAACCACAAAAAAACAAATGTATAACAAAAGAACTCAACAAACAAAACAAAGTCTCTTCA